>NW_025891168.1:36349-156456 GCF_002878395.1 Capsicum annuum
AGTTCACTTGTTGTCTCAAATAAGAAATGGCTTCAAACGCCCAAGCCTATAAAATAATGCCAATAAATCAAAACTATTATTGAGTAAAAAAAATGAATGATATCATATTAAAAGAAAGAAACATTTACCATGAAAGCCCATAGGAAGCCATATAAGTTGACTGTCTTTGGCGCTAACGGAGTCAACAAATATTTAACAGTCATTTTGAAGCTTTCATAACCCCAAGGATAGCTGTTAAATGCCTCAAGATCCTCTGAGAGCTTTATTAAACCGAGGCTTATGTTGTTGTTAACGTCTCTCGCCCAAAGAATATTATGTATAAACCAAACCAAGCACAATGACTGCTTGTGCTTCTTTGAAAGTCCTTTACCTTTTAACGCTTTTATCAAATTTTTATTTTTGAAGCTTGGACCAACAATGGACACCAGGTCATCACGATCACACGACTTGCCTTTGCCATTTTGGGTGTACGGGGTACTTTTTTTGGGGGTTAAAATAGGTATAACTTGAGAAAAAGGATAACATTTTAGTCCAATAACTATGGCAAACTCCTTCCTACCAAAACAAATAGGCATGCTACAGTAATTTATCCACACCTCATCCATCTTATCTTTGTTTTCATACATAAACCTATGCTTGAGAAGTTCATATACCATTTTCATTTGGAAATGATTATTGTTGTCCTCCAGAAAATCAAGATATTTCCCAAAGCAGTTGTCCTTGAAATAAGCATCTAATTTTTGTTCTCAAAGTATTTTTCTGAAGGCGTCGAAAGATTTTCTCATGGCTGACTTAACCATAAAATTACCTGTTAAATCTGTGGCACCATCGCACTGCATTTTCATAGGATAACGATCAATGTTAAAGGCTTTGACCAACTCTTCAGTGGAAAGGCTATTAGCATTGGCATAATCTCTTTTGAAATATTTCTCTCCCCGTGTTCATCATATTCTGCTCCCGATTGAGATAACGCTTGTAAAGCAAGCTCATAGAGTGGTGGATGTAACCTAGCTGCTTAACTTGTTCCTTTACTTGAACTTGATTCAATTTCTGTTCTTTTAGGAACCATATTATCTAAAATTAATAGAAACATAAAAAAAATATTGTAGTTGATTAATTCATTATTAAAAAGGGATCACAGTAAATCAACAAGCAAAATAGTAAAATAACAGTTGCAACAGATCACCGATCTGTAGCACCAGGTAGTATATCTGTTGCACTATATAATCAACCTGTTGTAGCGGATGAGTATTCTATTGCAACAATATAAAATATATCACTCATCTTTTAAGATAAATGAATGGTTTGTGCAACAGATCATACATTGTTGCAACATACGAGTGATTCGTTGGAACAGTTAAATAACCTGTTGTAGCGGATGAGTAATCTTTTACGATAATACAAAACAAATCATTCATCTGTTGAGAAAAATGAATGGTCTATGCAGCAGATCACACATCTGTTGCAACATCATCTATTGTAACATATGAGTGATCTGTCAGACCAGTTAAATAATCTGTAGCAACGACTGAATAATATATTGCGATAGTACAAAACATATCACTCATCTGTTGAGAAAGATGAATGGTCTGTGCAATAGACCACATATTTGTTGTGACATCTTCTGTTGAAACATATGAGTGATCTGTTGGAACAATTAAATAACCCGTAGGAACGGCTGAGTAATCTGTTACGATAATACAAAACATATTACTCATCTATTGAGAAAGATGAATGGTCTGTGCAACAGATCACACATCTGTTGTGACATATGAGTGATCTGTTAGAACAGTTAACTAACCTGCAGCAACGACTGAATAATCTTTTGCGACAATACAAAATATATCACTCATTTGTTGAGAAAGATGAATGGTTTGTACAACAGGTCACACCTCTGTTGCAACACATGAGTGATCTGTTAGAAGAGTTATCAACGGTCAAAATTGTTTAGATTTCTTTCAACATAGGGACGTCTATCACAGCAGATAAATGATCAATTGGAAAAATCAAGTCTTGGACATTTCCTGTTGGAAGAGTTGATAGGATTTTATCCAACGGGAGGTTTATCTGTTGCATCGGATCATTAACCTGATGGTTTTTTTGTTGCATCAGACGGTTAATTAGTTACATCAAATTTTTTATTCGATGCTTAACTTGTTGCAATATATGGTTAATTTGTTGCATCAGATGATTAATCTATTGCGTCAGATGATTAATCTATTTCATCGAAATTGTAATTTTATGGTTTCTCTGGTGCATCAGATGGTTTATCTGTTGCATCATATGAAAAATTTGTTGCATCAGATGGTTAATAAGTTGCACCAGATGGATAATCTGTTGGAAAAAACAAAAAATAGTAGCACGATTTTGTTCAACCAAAAAACAACAATATCACTATTTTTATCACGAACAGGGACGACCCGGTTCATACCTACTCCGTAGGTGTCGGGGAGGGGGGGACCACTCCGGGCCTGACCTACGCGCCCTCACCCCAGCTTCGCTGGAGGGGCGTTTCGAACCCCCGACCCTGGCACACCACGGTAAGTAAGCTTACCGCTGAGCCAAGGCCATCCCTCATTTTTACCACGAACAGGAACAGAAAAAATTTACACAAATTGTTGTTTTGGTTTTATAAACACAAACAATAAAAATCAAACTTCAAAAAAATGCAACAAACAACAAACAAACATAATTCACTTCGAAAAGAGAAGAGAAGAAATACCAGAAATTAGAGTTTTCTTCGGACCGCATTTCAAATTAATGCAACAAATATTGAAATTGTTAACCAATACTATAAGAGAAGTTGGCTCAAGTTCCTCGTTTTCTTCAAAACAAAAAGGCCATAAATTTTTACCTGTGAAAGAAGAAAAGGAACGATGAAGAATTAGAAGCTGTTGTGGCCGGAGAGCAAGGCTGTCACGTCGTTTGAAGGTTGAAGTAGAAAAGGAACTCGAAGCCCAACTATTTGTAGTCGGATGTTGAAGTCACCGAGGATTGAAATGAGAAATTTGCAGAATAGTTGGTTAGGAGAGAGTTGAGAGAAGCTGTCGAGAGAGAGAAGAGAGTGGTTGATTTAAATTGAAGAGGAGTGTGGGTTGAGTTGATTTGTATTCTTGAAAAGATTAGAAAGTTTTGAAAATATTAATTAAGTCCAGAACTAACTTAATCAAGTTTCCTAATTATCTTTGACCATTTAAGTTAGTCAATGTCACCAATCCTTCATTCAAGACTTAAAAGACACCTTTCCTTCAATTTTCTCGAGACACTAACCATCCAAATCCAGCACAGTAAGACTTTTCACTTTTCAGTCTCTAGTGTCCTCCTCCTCCTCCAAATCTCCTCTGTTCTTGTAAAATTAGAGCTTCCTCAAACTTGTTTTTTTGTGTTTACGTATTTGTATTTTTCTTCTTAGATGCTTCAATTGTAGTTGCAATTGTTCTATATTATTATTGTTAGTGGTTCATCATTTCAACTTTGCCACAGCGAAGCCTTCTGATCTATTAATGGTTGCACTCCATATATATAGGCACCATGGGTAGCAAACATTCGAAGGCAACAACTTCGATAAGTGATCGTGTTCTTGTTGAGAGTGGTCGAATTCATTTTGTAGCTTTGCAAGAAGCAACTAACAACTTTGATGAGAGTTTGGTGATTGGAGTGGGTGGCTTTGGGAAGGTTTATAGGGGTGTTTTGTGTGATGGTACAAAGATCGCCTTGAAAAGGTATAATCCTGTGTCCCGGCAAGGTCTTAGAGAGTTCCATACTGAGACTGAGAGGCTCTCTTAGTTCCTCCATCCTTATCTGGTTTCATTGATTGGATACTGTAAGGAAACAGTGAAATGATTCTAATTTATGAGTAAATGCAGAATGGCACCCTCAGGAGCCATTTATATGGCTCAGATCTACCTAGTATGAGCTGGGAGCAGAGACTGGAGACATGCATTGGGGCAGCCAGAGGTCTGCACTACCTTCATATTAACTCAGTTAAACATCATGATGTCAGCTCAAGTCTACAAACATATTGCTTGATGAGCAGAGGCGGAGCAAGAATTTATGCTTAAGGGGTTCAAAATCTGAAGAAAAACTCAACGAAGGGGATTCAATATCTACAATATATAAATAAAAATCATTTTAACCATGTATTAATAATATAACTTGTAAAAGGAACTTTGGCCTACCTTGACCCCGAATATGCTAGAGGGCACAAGCTGACAGAAAAATGTGATGTTTATTCTTTTGGTGTTGTTTTATTTGAAGTTCTTTGTGCTAGGCCTTTCATAGCTCCATCTCTTCTGTGGCAGCAGGTTAGCTTAGCTGAATGGGCAAGGAAGTGGCAGAAGAAGGGACAGCTCGAACGAATCATAGATCCCAATCTTCTGGGAAAAATGAGACCAGATTCTCTGAAGAAGTTTGGAGAAACAGCAGTGAAATGCTTAGCTGATGATGGTGTAGACAGAGATAAGCCATTAATGGCTGATGTGCTGTGGAATTTGGAATATGCACTTCATCTCCAAGAGTCTGTCATTCAAAATGATCTGGAAGAGAACTGTACCATCCACATTGACGAGCAAATCAATGATTTCAGTCATGTTGATGCCAGTTTTTCTGCTGCTCAGAACGAAACATCAAATTTGGGTGATCTCTATAGTAATGAGGTTATAAGTACGATTAGTGAAAATGGTATAGACGTTCCTTAGGTGTGTGTTATTTCCACTTCTGTTCATGAGTCATGAATATCCATTTTTTTCGTTTTTGTAACAATTTATTGTACTAAGTTCTGATTTTTATGTAGAAAGTTTTAACTTTGAAAACATGCAATGCTCTACCTGTGGATACTCTTTTCTTTTTATTGGGTGTGCCCGGTTGTTTCACATGTTGTATATGGTTTCTAATAAGTTATTCATACATAGAATATCATTCCATTAATATCAGGTCAGTGAAAGGCTTTTCAAAACATGGAACAATTTTGAGCCTCTAGGAAGACCCGATGACGTAATTCTTTGATACCTTTTATGTTGAGAATTGTTGATGCCACACAATTGGTTGGTCATAACTTGAACTTTATTAGAGCAAAGTAAAGATCCACATCAGTCTTACAATTCTTACACTTAATATTTCTTGCACTCACCTCTAGCAATTCTCGTTGTTGCTGTCTTATGTCTCGCTTGTTGCTTTCTTTATCAACACTCCTTATTTGAGCACTCTCTGAGCTTGAGCACAACTTATTGAGCATACATCCATCTCAAATGAACCACTGCTATTTATAGGTGCTGATGGTGGAATTTAGCTAAGAGTATTTACTATATTCTAGAATGTTCCTCCAACTACTTATTTCTAAAACTTACCCTTTCTAGAAGGCGTGCAAATACTAAAGAGTTGTACAAGATCAAGTGACAGAACAACATTGACATCTGCCAAGGATTCCATGGAGGCTACAGCTGTTGCTGAAGTCAGAAATGCATGTATTCTTTTCTAAGTTGCATAAAAATTTATCCAGCAATTTCTTACATTTGTATTAAAGTTTCACCAATGTTGTACTATGCAGATTCATCTTACGAGTGCCAAGTATAATCCCATCTACTATATGATGAATCGATAGCAACAATTTCAAAAACACTTCACAGAAACATAATTGTGACAGCAGCTTCCATTTGAAAGTACACATATTTTGGCTGGGGATAACAATAGTATGCTTAGATAGTTAATCAAACCGTGAGTTAAAAATTACAGCAACCATCCATCTAACTTAGAACTCAAATAAGCCTAAGATAAAGTGAAAATTATGTAAGAAATAAGAATTCGATTTCTTACTTAATATGTGTATCAAGTAATACTAACAAAATAAACATGTTCTGGCATATCAGAAAAATGAATAAATGCAAATGTACTCAGATGAACGCAGCAACAACATACCGCAGTCAAGGAAATGATCTTCTAGCCAATCGGAAGTCTGTGTAGTAACACAATGAATTATCATTGCCATTAGTAGGGGGTGCGGATCTATGCGGATAACTAACTTGTGAAATAGATCTATTATATGTATAATGAATGTATTTTTCTTTGTGTGTGGATATTTCTTAAATTTAGTTTCAATATTTTTTAATGATTTATTCTTTTCATAAGATGTATTCATTAATTTGTGTAGTTTATTATCCTATTGAAATTTTAGCAATTTTTGTGTAGTATTTTATTCTGACTTTGCTATATTCAATGCGTAGGTTTATGTTCTTTATCTAATTAACTAGTATTTGTTGTTCATGTATAGGTAATTTTCCATCTGTATTAAATAATTTTTCGTATGTATTAAATAAATCATTATCTGCATCTAAGGTTAATTTCATTTTAAGTAATTTTTCTTCTAGTTGTCTTTTTTCTATTTCAAGTTGATTTCTGTAATTAATTTCTTCATATATCCAATTTTGTCTTTCTCTAATTTTTTTTTATATATTCTAACATTTATTTATTCTGAATAATATCTATCTGAATCTAAGTAATATTGATATTCATAATATATGTGTAAGTTTTCTATACTGTTTAATAATTCTTCCTTTTCATAATCTTGTAATTTTTCCCATATTATTTTCTTTATGTCTATAATTTCTATATCTCTAAGTATATATAAGATTAGGACTTTAAGATTATCTATCATTTAAAATTGACTAAATATTTTATTATAATATTTTGTAGTTCTTTGTTTTAGTCTTAGTAGTTCTTGCATATTTTCATTAAGAAATTCTATAAATTTTATATCTTTAGTTTCCATGTATTTGTCTATATTTACTTGTATCTGTTTTTCTATTAACTGTATGTTTCTCATATCTTTTTTCAAAAATTCTAGATATATGTAATTTATCATGATAAGTATTTGTAAGAGTAGTTAGGTAGGTATGGTATGTAATTTACTCTAGTCATATAATATCTACCAAATGCTTTTTCTAATATGATTTTTCTTATATCTACTACTTTTATATCCTTAAGTGCATACAAAATAAGTATTTTAAATTTATCTATCATCACATCAGATAAATAATTATTCATTTTCATAAAATTGCTATTTTCAAAATATTCCCTTTAATAATGTACATAACAAAATATGGTCATCTTAGATTACTATATACTAGATTATTCTTAAATAACATGTTCTTCGGTCACTATTAGCATGGTAATTTGGATACTTTTTCCTTAAACAGCGCCTCTACTCTAGTTACTCCCCACCACGGCTTCTTGCCTCATTGGTTTCACCTTTAGGATGACATAGTTCTTAGGGATTTTTCTCCGTTTCCACTTTGCTAATAAACTTCTTAACATATTATTCTTCGAATAATTCTACTATAAAGTAACTAACATGAATTTATTTTATCATACCATGATTGTTGGAAATTATGAATTTAGCTATTCATAATCATAAATAAATATACCTGTTCGGGTAGGTTTGATATTTCTAAGGTTTGTTCCTCCATAGCTTTTTCCATTGAAATAAATCTGTTTTTTAATAACTAAACAAAATATTTATTGTGGACAGGAGAGAGTATTTGTGCTTCAACACATGAAGGCTTGCCTTGCAATGCCTTCGATTCCTCTTATTTATAGACTGAATGAATCTTTACAAGAGTATTGACATTTCTTTCACGTTTTCTAAAATTAGTCTAAAAAAGTCTCCTAATGAGACAAGAATTATTAATGCCATAGTCAAAAAGCCTAAAAAGGCTAAAAAGGCTAAAAAGACTAAAAAGACTAAAAGTCTAAAAATCTAGCCTATACAAAAACTTTAGTAAAATGAATTTAATATCTTGTCTTCTATTATTACTCCGTTGATATCTTCTCGTTGTCGTATCTGCTGCTTTTCCATATCTCCATTATTACTTCTTATCTTGTATCTTCCAGCTGGCATGCTTATCTTCTTGATTCTTTTATTCTAGGTGGACTTCTGGGATAATATTATCTTCTCCATTACATCTCGAACATTGATGGTCTGGATATTTGTGTCCAATTATCTTGCAATAGCTTGTCAATAATCCGTCTGAAATAAATCCTCTTAATTGCTCTTGCAGTAGATTGTTTTTCTGGTTTAAGTAATGTCATTATCCATTGCCTAACATCTTCCATATCTGCTTGTCGTAGTTCTTTTGAATTTGAATAAATCATCTGATGGTCTCTTGAATAATAGCTCCATATTGGATTTCCATTGGTATAATTATTTGCTAATTCTTGAATAATTGTAGCTAGTCCAATGAGTCGTTTATTTGCGTAGAAATCAGGTATCTCAATCTTGGGTATCTCTAGTTGTTGCATAATATCTTCCGGTATAATCATATATCTGGTTAATCCTATTTTTACAACTTTTATAACTGATTTTATTTCGTCGTATAATATTTCTGCTGGTGCAGTATGACACTTTATATTAAATAGATTTCCTTTGGTTATTCTTTTATAGGTGATGAATATTTTCTGTAATTCTTCCATAGCTGTTAGTTCTTCTCCGTCTTGGGTGTATATGGTATTTAATAATCCATAGTCAAAACAAGTTTTTATTAAGTTTGAGTTGGTTTTGGGTAGTGCAATTATCTTGTTGTAACCTTGTAATTTTTGGGTTATATAATTTGTGTTTGGTTCTTTGATATTTGTAGCTCTGGGGTTAAGGTTTAGGAAAGTTTGTACTCTGTAGATATTTTCTATGTATTTTTGGGTTGTATAGATATAAACTTTTTTATCTTGGTTCAGATTATCTCGGTATGTGGTAATTTATGGGGGTATGAACAAGGGGTCTTTTTGTGTGTTTGGTATAAATGGTTTCTCAAATATCTTATTCATATTCATGTTCTGATATCTTTGTCTACTAACTCCTCTGTTTGTAACTGCAGAAGTAGATTGATAAACGTTATGGGTTTTATGGAGTGTCCCATCGTCTCCTTCTAGCTCTGGAACTTTAATGTCTTCCGATCAACATAGCTCTGCACACTGCTGAGTTAGCTGATTTGTAGCTATAGACTTCAGTTTAACTTCATTAGTCTTTAGCTTTTCTATTTCATTACTCATACTGCCCACTTTCATTGAAAGCGTAGTTAGGGTGTTGAGTATTTTTTCTAGAGTATCTTCTTCTATTATATCAATCTGTGTAGCTTTGTCTTGATATGTAATCTGCAATAACATTTTTGTTAGTACTAATTACTTCAATTATAAATGTGAAGTTTAATATATTCAAGACTAGTCTCCGAATTTCTTTTGTTGTAACTGAATTTTGTATTTTCTTTGTTAACCACCAACGTACCTGCGTATTATCTGTTTGTACAATAAACTTGTTATATACAATATATGGCTCAAATGCTAACAAACATTTATATAATGAACATAATTCTTTCCTATTTATTTCCCATTTTATTTCTGTTTCATTGAATGTACCTGAGCAGTATCTACAATGGTGTTCTAATTTTTCTGCTTTATATCGGTATTTAAGTACTCCTCCATAACTACATTTACTAGTATCTGCTTCTACTATATATATAAATTTTCTATTTTCATCTGAAAATTGTAGTTTTGGTAATTCTTTACAAAGTAATTTTATTTTTTGAACTTGTTTTTTATCTTCTTCATTATAGTTATATTCTACATCCTTTTTTAATTTTTTCTGTAGTGGTTTTAAAGTTTCTGCTAATTTTTGAATATATTCTCTTACTTGGTTTACTAATCCTAAAAATGATTGTAATTTCTTTTTTGTATCTAATTCTTCTTTCGAATTTATTATTTTTTGTACTATATGTTGTTGCATTTTTACTCCACTCTTATCTATTTGTATTCCAAAAAATTCTATCTGATTTTTCATAATTTCAGCTTTCTTTTCACTTAAACTTATTCCCGATTTTTCTATTATATCTGTAAATTGTCCTAATAATTTTAAATGTTCCTCTTTAGTTTTTGTATATAATAATATATCATCTATGTATACTATATAATTAGATAATTATTTAAAATAACTATCCATAAAATGTTGATATCTACCTGGTGCATTTTTATATCCAAATGGTAATACGTTCCATTCATAAAATCCTTGTGAATGCAGTTAATTCTTTAGATTCTTCTTCTAACTTTAAATGGTAAAATCCTGATTTACAATCGAATTTACTAAAATAATTATATCCCTGTATTTGTCTTATTTTTAATATCTTATTTGGTATTGAATAATTATATGTCATTGTCTTTACATTTAAATTTCTATAGTCAATAACCATTCTACTTTTTCCTCTTTTTTGTTCACTATGTTTATTTACCATAAATGCTGGACTATTATGTTTACTATTATTTTTTTGTATATATTATTTTTCTAATAATTCATCTATATGCATTTTAAATTCTTGTAAATCGTCAAAATTATATGTTAATGGTTTCTGGGTTATTATGCCATTTTTATCTATTAATTCAATTTTTATAGTAGTTTTATGTTTTTCCTATCCTTTTAATGGATCTTCACTATATAATTGTTCTAATTTTTTCTTAATTATTTCTATCTTATTTATTGAAAATATAGTTATTTCTGTTTCATTTATCAATAATACAACTAGTTCTATTGTATCTTCAGTATTTTTTATATTTTCTAACTCTTGTGTAATTTTTTCACTTCCTTTTATCCAATCAATTTTC
This sequence comes from Capsicum annuum, assembly GCF_002878395.1. Lineage (NCBI taxonomy): Eukaryota > Viridiplantae > Streptophyta > Magnoliopsida > Solanales > Solanaceae > Capsicum > Capsicum annuum. The sequence continues at coordinate 46,985 of NW_025891168.1, forward strand.
TTTCTTATTTTATTATTAACTCTTTTTGCTCTTACTTTCTGTTTACATGGTGTTGTAAACCACCAATCTGTTCTAGTTATTATATGTGGGTATAATTTATCTAAAAACGGCATTCCTAAAAGTATATCTTTTGATGTTAGTTCATAATTATAAATTTCTTCTATTGTTAATATTTTATCCCATACTTGTATTTTTACATTTCTAGCTTTATAAGTAATTAAGCTTCCTTCATTATTAAATCCTTTAACTATTATTGGTGTTTTTAATTTATCCCATTTGCTTTCTGGTAAGCAATTATATCTACATAAATTAGTTTCTGCTCTTGTATCTATCATAGGCGTGTAATATCTACTGTAATATCCTTCTACTACAATTTTCATTAATACATATATTTTCATTTTATGTTAAGGCTCTTCTTAAGAATAATTTCTCTCTGTTATATGTTCAGGTTAATTGTGTGTGTTATATATTATATGGTTTTACTTGTTCTAGCCATTTTATTCCTAATATTATGTCTGCTTTTTGCATTTCTTCCTTTACTTCAAATTCTATTTTTATTTTTCTAATTCCTATTATTATTTCTTTTTCTGCTATATTTTTACTATTTATTAAACTTCTTGGTAGATCTGGGCACATATCATTATCAGTTTTTATTTCTTCATTTTTTACTAGATATTTTGCTATATAATTTTCTTCTTGTCCTGTATTTACCTTTCCTGTTATGTAATATTGGTTTAAATTATTTGTTGAATTTATTTCATAACTTGTTCTTTTTGATGAGCTTGATGATTCGGGTTTTTCATCAGCTATTCTTTTCGTTGTACTTATTCTATCATTTATTATTTCTAAATTTTCTTCTATATCTATGTCTCTATATCTATAATCATTATAATCTATTGTTTTTACAATTTATTCGAATGGACTTTCTATTCGTATTTTGTTAATCTTATTTTTTCTTGTTATTTTATGTTTTGTTGTTAATACATATAAATTTTTGCATCTTGCTGTAAATATTTTACTTCCTGGGGTTAATTCTATTCCTGATATTTTCCAATATAATACTAATGATTTATCTATATTTTTATCTGTTACTGCTACTGAATAATTTGCACTTATTGTAAATTTAAATTTTTGGTATATTAAATTTTCTTTTGTGACAGTTATTATGCTTTTTTCTACAGGCTTTATAATTCTATTGGTGTATCTATTCCTTCTCTAAAATATGCTTTTATTAATATCTCTGTACGTCCAAGGTGTACATACTTTATTGGGTCTCTACTTTTTATATCATTTATTTCTTTATTAATTATTCTTTTTGTTACTAGTGGTATACTAGCTTTACCTTTTGCATATCTACAGTCTATTATATGTTCCTTTTGGCATACTACATAATATTCTTCTTTTTTCTTAGTAAATAGATTTCTTATTGTTGGTATTTTAAATATTTTTTCTACACTTAAGTCTAATTCTTTTCCTTTTATTTCATCAAATATGTTACTGTCAAATATTATTTTTTGTTCTGTTCCTTCATCATTTAAATATTCTTCCTTTGTTATTATTTTTATATTTTTTTCAGTCATTTGATTCATCTATTTCACTATCTATTTCACTATCTATTTCATTATCTGTTTCATTTTTTGAAATTTCATATATACTATCCTCACTTTCTAATTCATAATCTATATAATCTATCTGCATATATTCTGTATTATCTATTTTTATTTCTGATATTTGTTTATTTTTTTGGATTTTTAGATAATTTACAATCTCTAGCTAAATGTCCTAATTTTCCACAATTATAACAAGTATATTCTTTTATAGATTTCTTTTTTCTATATGCACTTTTGTATTTATAATTTTTTACATAATATCTTTTTCTTGGTTTCTTGTATTTATATTTTGATTTTTTATATTTTTTATATTTCTTATGTCTTTTTCTTTTCTTATAATATTTTTCTTCACATCCGAATTGGGGTGCTATTTTATTTTTGCAGCATGCTAAATTTCTTATCAATGTTTTTTCCATTTTTAATTCTTCTCTATATTTTTCACATAAGTTTCTATACCATTGTTGTAAAAATTTTATTCTTGCTCCTAGAGTATCTACTATTTTTGCTTCTTCCCAACTCTTTATTATCTTTGAACTAAATGTTTCGGGTAATTTATATTTTTCTTATTTCTTTACTTTCTTCTATATTATATGCTCCTTTATAATAATATTTTTTAAATGCGCAAGTATATTCATCTATATAACACATATTATATATTGCTAATTTTAAAATTAAATTTCTATTTGTATTTTTTTCTTCATCTTGTTCTTCTTCTATTGTTGTCATACTACCAAATTCATCTTTTATAGCTGTTTCATATTTTTTTAATAATTCTATAGGTGTTAGTTTAGTTGTTGTTGATGATGTTCCTTTTGTAGGTTTATTAGTTCTTAATATCTTCTTGCTATTTTGAGTTAAATTTGAAAACCATAATTTCACTGTTCCTATTAGTGTTCTTTCTATATATTCTGGTGCATCTATTATGTTTATATTATTATCTAATAATTGTTTTGTCATATATCCTATCCATAATTGTATTGTTTTTTCTGTATTTATTACACAATCTAAGTCTAAAAAGTTATAATTTTTATTAACTATTTGTTTTGGTGTCCACTATTTGTTTTGGTGTCCATTTGTCATATTCATTCTTTAGATTATATCTTTTAAATTTATTCTTATAATATGTAGGTTTTCTTATTTCTGATGTTCTAGGTATTATATTTTCATCTTCTTTTTTATCAAGAGTATTTATTTCTGTGTTGATATTTTCTAAGTTTTCTTCATTAATTACTTCTTGTTTTTCATTGATTTCTAAATTTTTTGTATTTGTTAATATTTCTGTATATGTTTCACTATCTTCTGAATCATAATTATCTATCTCTTCAACATCTATATTATTAATTTCTAATTCCTTGTTTTTTATTTCTTTATTGTTTATTTCTAATTTTTCTTTAAATTGATTTATCTCGTTTAGTAATTTTTGTTCTTTATCTTTTTCTTCCTTTTCCTTTTGTCTTTGTTCATACAAATCTTTTAACATTTGTAATTCTTTTTCTAATTTAGCAATCCTACTATTTTTAGTTTCTTCTATTTTTCGTATTTCGTATTTCGTATTTTTAGTTTGTTGTTTTATTTTTTCTATTTCCTTTTTCCTATCTATTTCTTCATTTTCTGTTTCTATTCTTAGCATAGCTGTCAATTTATCTTCTAATTTTAATTCTTCTTTTTCTAACATTAAATATAAATGTTCACCTATTTTCTTATATCTTCTTCCTAGATTAGAAAATACTATTTTTATTTTTAATCCTTCATGATTTTTATATATTTTTTCATCTATTATAAATTCTTCTTTGTTCATTTTATTGTGAATAGTTCATGTTGGTATATATATTCTAAACTATCTATTTGTGATTCTAATTTTGATATTTCATCTTTTTGTGTATTTATTGAGTTTTCACTAACTCCGGCAAATATATTATAATGTAGTCTTTCTATTCTTATTTTTAATTCTTTACGTTTTTCAGAAATAATTTGTTTTAGTTCTTTGTATACATGAAGTTATTCGTGTTACTAATTTGCTAGTTTAAAAATAGGCGCTTCGCGCGGTATATTAGTATCTTTTTAAAGAAATCATAATTTTTTTTTTCCAGATGTATAAGAAGACAAAAGTTTTTGTGTATACACATGCAAATTAATTCATCATCAAAATTTTCTTTAAAATGATAAAAAGGATTGTTCAAGATAACATTTTCACTATTTGATTGTGTAGAAATATCTCTTGCAAATTTTTAATACCTTATTCTTTTTGTTTAATATATGTGATTTTTTCAATAAAATAGTATAAATTTTTCTTCCATACAAATAAAGAAAAATATTAAATGGGCACTAAAGAAACTAGGGGCTTTCACCTAAAAGTGACTCAAGAGTTTGAAAATGAGGTGTAGGTGACTCAAGTCTTAATAATTGAGTAGAGGTGACAATTACTTTATTATGGATTAAGAAAGTTGGGTAAGTTTGAGAATAGCCCACAAGTTCTTAAATTTATAATTTGATACAAATGTTTACCTAATATAACGAGAAACGGAGGAAAAAAAGATGTGTTTCTCTCTCTTCTCGTCTGTTGTTGTTTTCTCTCTCTTAGCGATTTTTGTTGCTCATTGTTGCTGCTGTTTTATTCATCATCTTCTGCTTCATTATCATCATCTTCTATTTCATTATCATCTTTATCTTCTTGTTGTTGACCATTGTTGTTGTTGTTGTTACCGTTACTGCTGCTATTTGACCAATTTCTTAGGTCAAATTTTATTTCATACATCACTTTCCACTTTGGCATTATTTCATAGGAGACTTTGGTAAGTTAAATTATGATTTTTAGTTGAATTTATCGCCTGGGTAACTGCTATTGTGCTGTTTTTTCAACAATAGAAAGCACGTGAACATGAATACAACATAAGAGCCATTTGTTTAAACAGATCAATTGTCTGTTGCGACAGATGAGCCATCTATTGTAACAGAAGACTCATATGTTGAATTCATGTTTATGGTTCTATAGTGTCGTAACATGAATTGAACAGATGGGTCATCTATTGTAATATATGACTCATCCATTGTAATAAATTAGTTATCTATTGAAACAAGATAAATATCTATTACAACAGATTAGTAACCTGTTGCAACAGATGCTGAACTCAATTCCAATAGATGTGTTGACTATTGCAACAGGGTAAATATCTATTGCAATAGATTAGTAGCCTGTTGCAATAGAACCTGAACTCGATTCCAACAGACGCGTCGTCTGTTGCAATAAGTAAGTCATCTGTCACAACGTATTTTTCACCTGTTAAAATAGATTACACATCTGTTGGGATTTATGTATGACATTATGAAATTAATATTGACGTATTTTAACAAATGACTTTATTTAGGTACCACGAATGGAGGGATCAATAGCAATAGGGGTGGATTGTCATGGTTAATGGATCGAGAAGAGCAATCGATATGTATAGTGTTGGAAGAAGGGTGAAATGCTAGAGACGATAGCTATGATAGTCTAAAGTGATGTTTCATATGATGATTTTGTGAATTTAATCATCAGCTATTAAGGACTGAATTGTCAACCAGAAGAACTCGTCATCAGCTACATGCACAACTCCTTTGAAATTTAGAGGATACTATCTTTCAAGATGATGAGCAAGTTCAATTGTGTGTTTATCTTAGTGATTCATCCAGGCCGGTGTTAAAGGTGTACATGGTTGAAAAGATGAGAGAAAATAAAAACTAGAATATAGAAGAAGAAGAAGAAGAAGAAGAAGAAGAACAATACATCTTTGATGATAGGTTGGATGATCTAGACATAAATATTTCAGATGATGATCAAATACCTACGCCCGTTAATGCGACCAGTACGGTGTGCAGTTCTTCTAGATCGACATAGTATGGCAATATTTAAGACGACGGGACCGACTTTTTTAATGGAATGTCATTCAAGGACAAAAAAGAACTATCTACTACTTTGTTTATTTCTTGCTTAAAAAATCTTTCAAAATAATGAAGGTGATTAATTCCAGCAAAGTCTTTTGCTACAAATGTGTTAATCCGAACTACAAGTGGTGGTTGAGAGCAGTGAAGTACTTAAGTTCTGATAGATTCGTCATTCATAAACATGAAAAGTATCACACATGTGGTTCGGAGCACATCTCGGGCCAAAATTTTCATGCCACGTCAAAGGTCCTCGATGAATATTTCAAGAATAGATTCCCTGGAGGGGTTATGGCCAATCAAATCCTTATGGAATTGGGTGTCCTAGTCAGTTATTGGAAGATATATATGACTATGGGGATTGCTAAGGACTTGGTTAGGGGGACACACGAGCATGGGTATGCAGTCCTCGATGCCTACCGTTACATGTTTGAGTCCACAAATCCCAGAAGTAAAACAACGTTGCATGGTGATGAAAATGGAAGGTTCAAGTATTTTTTTTGCATCCTATGGTGCTTGGATTCAAGGTTTTTGATATTTGAGAAAAGGCATACCCATCGACGGTACCTTCTTGAGGAGTAGGTATAATGGAGTTCTGCTAGCGGCGGTACCGTGGGATGAGGAAAATCAATCTTTCCTGTCACTTTTTGTGTAGCGGACAAGGATGTCATGCCTCTGATGGATATTTTTTGAACAAATGCTAAGCTGCGTTGAAGATACTAAAGAGTTATATTTTATTTCGGATAGGCATCCAAGTATTCCAAAGATGGGTTTAATTTACTTCACTTCAGCTTACTTTGGTTGTTGCATCAGGGATCTTTGAGAGAATATTTGAAACAACTTTCACAACCGAAGGGTCGTGACCCTTTTTTATAGAGCAACTAAAGTATATAGTAGAAAGGAGTTTTTTGACCATTTCAATCAAATAGCGGATATGCATCCCCAGGCAGCAGACCATCTCATATGTATCAATTTTAAGAGATGGAGTTGAGCTTTCTGTCTAGCAAAGAGATACATTCTTATGAATTTAATGTCTTGTTTGAGTTACAAGTTTAGTATGATATCGTACTAAGTGATTCTTTTGTATAGGTACAATATTATGACGTCAAACATAGCTGAATCGGTGAATTCATTGTTTGGTAATGATAGAGAATTTCCCACCAAGGCTCTGTTTGAAATAATAAACAAAAAGTATGGCCAATTTTTTAACGAAAGGCATGTGGAGTTCAAGGACACAGGAACCCCATTTAGAAGTGGAAAAAATAATATCAACGAACATCAGTCTGTGGAATAGGTTATTATCTCATCAAATAGCAGATTACAAGTTTAGTATCAACGCTCATGGTGATATTGTCATGATCAATCTTAAAAAAAGATCTTGTACATACAGAGTTTTTGATTTGGACAAAATACCCTGTCCACATGCTATGGCAACGCTTTGAGATCAATACGGTGCAAAATAAGAAACTAAAATTTACGAGTACTTCTCTCCATATTATTTGGTGGAAAAATATATAGTGGGCATATTACTACTGTGCCTCCCGAAGAATCTTGGGTTGTTCCTGTAGAGCTTTTGGGGAGATTAATATCTCTTCCATATATTGACCCAAGCACTATCAAACCGGAAAAAATTCAATCGATGACCGATCTGTTCCAACATATGGTCCATCTGTTGAAAGAACTCAAAAGCCAAAATTGGTATTGCTACTAGATTCAAAATTGCTCCTTACCTCCAACCGTCGATATGTTAACATGTATGTTTAGAATAAGAAATAGACAGAATGAAAATTGAATAAGAATTAAAAAGCCAAAGTCGACTAAAAATAAATTTTTCATTAAATAAAAAATAAAATACATTAGGTATAAATCCGATATAGAAAAATAAAAATTCATTCACTAAAAGAAAAACACATTCTAATTATTATTATTATTATTATTATCATCATCATCATCATCATTATTATTATTGCAAGTCATCCAAATCAACTGGCAATAATAGGGCCCTCATTAGCTTCTATATCTCTCTGAATATCCTTGCTCTCACGATGACCAACTTCCTCTGCAGATCATTAACCTACCTCTGAAGTTCCCACAACTTAACGAGAAAGGAATATGCTCTTTGAATAGAAGTGGTTGAACATGTAATACGAAAAGAAAAAATGCAAGAAATAAATAAAAGTGAAGTAGAATGAAGATTAAGGAGGGACCTATTTATAAAGGATTGAATCTGAATGTGTTAGGCAAAAAAGGCACGATTGTTAAGCTCCATTGTATTAATTACATTCAAACTGTTGTCTTTTTTTTTTTTTTTTTTTTTATGAAAAGTCACAATTTTTTCTTTTACATTTAAAATTCTCACCTTTCATGATGGTTTAAGACTTAATAGAAATCTTTATTATTGAGTTGTTGCAACGGATCGTCCATATGTCACAACAGCTGGCCACTGTCGTAACAGATTTACCATCTGCAACAAATGGTCTATATATGCAACAGATGAGACATCTGTTGCAACATATAGATTATCTATTGTGACAGATGGACCATCTATTGAAGGAGATATTTTGATTTTCATCAGTTGCAATAGATGGAAAATTTGATTCATCAACTGCTTTGAATGTGTTAGACAAAAAGTCACGACTGTTCACCTCTTTTTAATAGTCATCACATACGTCCAGATGAATAAACATTGTCTGACATTGATGGGGTAGGAAGAATAAGGTGCGTGAAAATAAATGGATCCACTTTCATGCGTGGGAGTTATGTATTATTGATTAGGTTATCGTGGGAGACACATAAAGTACAATATCTTGTGAATGCAGTTTTTTACTGATTAGACATTGATCCTTCAAACAAAATCCTACATTTTAAAGTTTAGTTTGGTAGGTAAGAATTGATAAGGCTGAAGGGTTCCAAGACAGTGGAGTCAATACCCTGTTACAATTTAATGACAGTTTTGCTCATGCTTATGTGTCACGTTTAGAGAAGGGTTCAAGTTTTTGGTGGTAGTGTAAATATCCAATAGTGATTGGACCAATTTTAATGGCGCAATGGACTTTTGAAAGGCCTTTGAAGCCTTGCACTGCAGCAAAAAAGAATGGAAAACTAGTAGAAATTTCCCTAGTCCAAATTTATATGGATGGGTTGCTCGAGGAGACTATTATACAACAGAAGGTACTTGGGAGAATACTTGTGCGGGAAGGGGGAGGTGGAAAAGACAATATATCATCTCAGACCTTGTTTAAGATAAAACACAGAAAAGCAAGTAAGGAACTTCTAGTAAATCTGGCCAATGAAATTAACTTGAGAGATGAAAAACTAAATGAGCTTCAAATATGGAAATGTATCCAAATATTTAAATTGTCTAGTCGTTATTGAAAAATAAAAATGCTCAAGAGGGCTAGAGATGGACACTTTTCTAGATATTGCGACTAGCGAGCGTGACCTCAATAAAGACCCAAAAAGTGCAGGACTAGAACTCTAAGGAAGCATCTTGGCGAGCACAGAGGATTGATAAGATTTTTAGTCAAGAATAAAACCTTAACCAACAACTCCGAAAGTAAAAAAAAAGGAAGCCAAGGCATCAATTTTTGAAGTCTAACTTGCATCCCATGCCTTCTGTTTATAGTTCTGATCAGGTCAATGGCAGTAGAAACAAAAAGGTCTGAAGTTGGGGAGAAGTCCCATGCCTTGTTGTTTCCACTGCCTTTGACTCGACCAGAGCCATAAACAAGAAACATGGGATACAAGTTTAACTTGAGAAATTGCCACCTTGGCTTGATCCCTAATTTTTCTTTCAGGAGTTATTGGCTCACATTTCGTTCCTGACTGACAATCTTACCACCATCAGTGCTCGCGAAGAAAAAACCTTAGAGTTCTGGTCCTGCATGCAATCCCCATAAAAAGTGCACAGCTCCAGTCTACTTCAACATTTTTCTTTTCAAAGTGTACTGATAGATTTTAATTTTTGGATACACTTTCACATTTGCAGCTCATTCAATTTTTTCATTTTTCATGTCAATTTCATCAGCCAGTTTCATTAAACTTTCCTTCCTACCTTGTGTTTCTTCTTAAATAAGGTCTAAGATGATATATGGTCTTCTCCACCTCCCCCTTCCCATACAGGTATTCTTCCAATCACCTTCTGCTATATAATAATCTCCTCAAGCAACCCGTCCATATAAATTGGGACCAGAGCAAAAACTATATTTATTTCTATTCTTGTTTACAGCAGTGTAAGGCTTTGGAGGACTTTCAAAAGTTAATTAAACATTTAAAATTAGTCCAATCACTATTTGAATATTTACACTGCCACCAAAACCTTGAACCCTTCTCTAAAGTTGACACACAAACATTAGCAAAATATTTATTGAATCATAAAAGTGTATCGACACCACCTACTTGATCCCTCATCCTTACCAGTTCCAACCAAAGAATCTTAACTGTAAAATAACATATCTTGTTTAAAAGATTAATGCCTAATAGGTAAAGAACCAACGTTCACAAAATCAGAGTACTGCATGTGTGTTGTCACGATAGGTTTATCAGTAATACATACCTCCAACATATAAAGTGGTTCTATCTACAAATAGCTTATTCCTCCGAATCCATATTTACTCTAGCCTTTAATACTGGTTAGCAAAAGTTTATCCACTTTCACTTTCTTTTATCTGCAAATAAGAGAAAAATATTTGATGTCAAACAAGAGAAGAACAAAAAGAACATTATAAAAGGGTAACACAAAATTGAATGATTCAATAGATGACCTATCTGATACAATAGATATCCCATCTGTTCAACAGATGAGTCATCCGTTGCAATAGGAGACGCATCTGTAGCAATGGATGACATATTACAACAGATGGGTCATCTGTTGGAATAAATCAAACCAGCCTTGCTACTGATTTGATTTCTTCCAACAGTTTCTCCGTCTATTCCAACTGCTGATTTATCAGTTATAACAGTTGAGGAAATTGTTACAACACCACCAACAATATTAATAATAAAGAAACCGCACTGTATATTCCAATACCATCAATAACACAAACACCATATGTTCCAACAACACCAACACCCATTTCTCAATAAATAGAAAAATGGTAATAGTTAAATCAATAATAACAACAGATACAAATACCTAATTTAAATAAACATACAAAGAAGAATACGAAAAGGAAAGAGCAATAGTGAACCATACCTCCAATGTCAAAAAACAAAAGGATCAAAACACCCATTTCAGTTAATTAGAGATACTGAGGGGATCAGTTGAGATTTAGAAGTATCTTCATGCAAAAGAGAAGAGAAATGAGAGGAAAAAGAGATGGTTATGATTACCCTAAAAAGAAGACAAAGAGAATTCTGAATATGAATAAAGAAGAGAGATGAGTTACGTTAATTTATAGCTGAAGGAGAGAGAATTCTAGAGATGGGTTTTAAATATTCATTAATAACTTTTGAGAGGCACGAGGAGACGGTGACATTAAAAAGACAAGATAAGACTACTCAATGAAGAGATTTTTGAGTTATCCAAGTAATACTTTTTTACCACCTTAGTATTTTATCTTTTTTATCCTGGACAGAAAATTAGGAAATTGCTTTAAAATTAAAAAAAATCTTAAAACATAGAAGTCATCTGTTGCAATAGATGAAAATTTCTGTTTGAAAATTTCCAACGGCTCAGTCATCTGTTGCAATAGATGACAATTTTTATGTAAAATTTCCAATGGCTCAGTCATTTATCACAACAGATGGCAATGCTTGTTTGATAATTTACAACAGATAGTTAATCTGTTGCAATAGATGACCTAATCTATTTGATAAATGCTAATAGATAAGTCATTTATTGCAACATGTTGAATATTTATTTTTACACTATTTCAGTTGAATTCATATGTTCAATTACTACTTCAATTGATTTAGCTAGAACCATGGGTGGGTTCATGGGGTCAACTAGAACTTCAATTGAGTCTTTAGCAATTGCATACATTGGTATTGTATTTCTCTTGACCTGAGTCATCGATTGATCATTCTGAGTTGAAACGATTCTTATTAACTCATTATCAAGGTAGTACCTAAAGTAATTTATCTAGAACTAGGGGTGAATTCATGGGGTCAATTACACCTTTAATTGAGTCTTTGGCAATTGCATGATATTGGTATAGAGTTCCTCCTGACCTGAGTCGTCGGTCAATCACTTCGAGTTGAAACTATTCTTATTAACTCATTATCAAGGTAATACCTAAATTGATTTATCTAGAACTAGGGGTGAGTTCTTGAGGTCAACTACAACTTCAATTAAGTCTTTGGTAATTGCATGATATTGGTATTGCATTTTGCCCAACTTGAGTCATCGATCGATCACACCAAGTTGAAATTTTCTTATTAACTCATTATCAAGGTAATACCTAAATTTATTAAGCTATAACTAGGGGTAAGTTCATGGGGTCAACTATGATTTCCATTGAGTCTTTGGCAATTGCGTGATATTGGTATTGTATTTTTCCTGACTTTAGTCTTCGATCAATCACTTTGAGTTGAAATGATTCTTATTACCTCATTATGAAGGTAATACCTAAATTAATTCTGCAAGAACTAGAGGTGTGTTCATGGGGTCAACTACAACTTTAATTAAGTCTTTGGCAATTGCATAATGCTGGTATTGCGTTCCTCCCAACGTGAGTCATCGAACAATCACTCTGATTTGAAATGATTCTTATTAGCACATTATCAAGGTAATACCTAAATTGATTTATCTAGAACTAGGGGTGAGCTCATGGGCTCAACTACAACTTTAATTGAGTCTTTGGTAATTGCATGATGTTGGTATTGTGTTTCTCCCGACTTGAGTTGTTGATCAATCACTCCAAGTTGAAATGATTCTTATTACTTCATTATCAAGGTAATACCTAAATTGATTTAGCTAGAACTAGGGGTGAGTTCATGGGGTCAACTACAACTTCAATTGAGTCTTTGGCAATTGCATGATGTTGGTATTGCGTTCCTCCTGACCTGAGTCTTCGATCGATCACTCCGAGTTGAAATGATTCTTATTAACTCATTATCAAGGTAATACCTAAATTAATTTATCTATAACTAGGGGTGAGTTCATGGGGTCAATTACAACTTTAATTGAGTCTTTGGTAATTGCGTTCCTCCCAACCGAGTCATCTATGAATCACTCCAAGTTAAAATGATTCTTATTAACTCATTATGAAGGTAATACCTAAATTGATTTATCTAGAACTAGGGGTGTTTTCATGGGGTCAACTACAACTTTAAGTGAGTCTTTGGTAATTGCATGATGTTGACATTGCGTTCCTCCCAACCTGAGTCATGTATGAATCACTCCGAGTTGAAATGATTCTTATTAACTCATTGTCAAGGTAATACCTAAATTGATTTAGCCAGAACTAGGGGTGAGTTCATAGGCTCCGCTACAACTTTAATTGAGTCTTTGGCAATTGTGTCATATTGGTATTGCATTCCTCCCGACTTGGGATTGATCACTCCTACTTAAAACAATTATTATTACTTTATTATCAAGGTAATACCTAAATTGATTTAGCTAGAACTAGGGGTGAGTTCATGGGTCAACTACGACTTCAATTGAGTCATTAGCAATTGCATGATATTGGTATTGCGTTCCTCCCAACTTGAGTCATCGATCGATCACTCCGAGTTGAAATGATTCTTATTAACTCATTATCAAGGTAATACCTAAATTTATTTACCTAGAACTAGGGGTTAGTTCATGGGGTCAACTACAACTTTAGTTGAGTCTTTGGCAATTGCATGATGTTGATATTGCATTTCTCCCAACCTGAGTCATCTATCGATCACTCCGAGTTGAAATGATTCTTATTAAATCATTATTAAGGTAAAAGCTTAATTGATTTAGCTAGAACTCAGGGTGATTTTATAGGGTCAACTACAACTTTAATTGAGTCTTTGGCAATTGCATGATATTGGTATTGCATTTCTCACGACTTGAGTCATCGATCGATCACTCCGAGTTGAAATAATTCTTATTAACTCATTATCAAGTTAATACCTAAATTTATTTACCTATAACTAAGGGTGAGTTCATGGTGTCAACTAAAACTTCAATTGTGTCTTTGGTAATTGCGTGATATTGGTATTGCGTTTTGTCTGACCTGAGTCATCGATTGATCACTTTGAGTTGAAAATATTCTCATTACCTCATTATCAAGGTAATAAATAAATTGATTTAGCTAGAACCTGGGGTGAGTTCATGGGGTAAACTACAACTTTAATTGATTCATTGACAATTGTATGACGTTAGTATTGCATTCCTCCCGACCTGAGTTTTCGATCGATCACTCTGAGTTGAAACGATTCTTTTTAACTCATTATTAAGGTAATACCTAAATTGATTTAGCTAGGACTAGGGGTGAGTTCATGGGGTCACCTACAACTTCAATTGAGTCTTTGGTAATTGCATGATGTTGGTATTGCGTTCCTTCCGACCTGAGTCATCGATCGATCACTCCGAGTTGAAATGATTCTTATTACCTCATTATCAAGGTAATACCCAAAATTCATCAATTTTTGAGTTGAACTTCATACACTTTTTTTATGATGAGACGGTTATAAATTACGCATATCTTTTAACATTTTAAAAAATAATTAAGATCAATTCGGACCAAATTAATATTTTCAAAACTTCTCATTCTTTTCTATAATGCAAATCAACCCATACAAATCATCCATTTGCGAGAAAAATGTTTCATCATTTCAAATCTCGAGTTCTCGCTGTTACGTCCCTATGCACACGCAAGTGTACGTGATCGTACAAGTAGTATAAAGACTTAGACAGTCAAATATCATTCCCACGAGGACTAACAAATTGAGACAAATTGGTATTAAGTGCTTGAGAGTATCAAGATGATTGTAAATTTATGAATAAAAATGCAAATTATTAAACAAGAAATAACTAGTGGTGACTAGATCAAAGCAGGCAACGGTTGTAATCAATAATGAAAATAATTCCAGGATTGAGGTACTTTGAACAATCATACAATTCTTTATTCTTATCACAGTATAATTGGTTATCGGGTTGTTGATTCGCAAGGTTTATGCCACGATCTTGGTATCCCGACCTTAAATCTTACATCTATTGAATATTATAGCTACAGCTCCCGCAGAGATACAACAATCCTTCTAAATTCATAAAGTTATCTTCTTGCAGTTGAACCAAGCAAGTCTTCTAGGTATATCCCTATCCTAGATGCTAATTCAAATCCCTAATTTTATAAAAGGATAAGAACCTTGCTCCCTAATTTCTTCGTTCTATCCTATGATTCTCCTCCCGGATGCACATAGAAATATAGATTTATTCTAATGGTGGCCACTCATCAAAATAGTAAGTGCAAGAAATTAAGAACAACCCAGATGATAATCCAAAAAGAAGCTATGAATGATAATATAAAAGAGTAATCATGTTCTTAGCCTTAATCGTAGAATAAGGGTTTTTATCCACTCATGTTTGAATTCAATATCCAAAATAAGTAATTAATTATACCCAAAATAATTCTTGAAGTAAAGAAGTTCAAAAAAGTATTAAGAACCCTAAAATAAAGATTTTTTTTGCCTCTGCTATATTTGCCAAAAGCCCCTGTAATTATGCTCACGTGTTCCTTTTATACTAAGGAAAATTTCACCAACTCTGTACTTTTGACACAATGCGTCACAATTCACGTTGTATCACATAACGGATCGAGTCCTTATTGCATTTTTCCACTGGAATTCCACTTCCAAAATCAGGCTAAGTCCATTTTGTCACCACACGATGCGATGCGCTGACATCACGTCGTTTCACTAGAAGTTGCTTCTCAATATTCATCTAAGTGTCAAAAACTGAGGCATCGATACGACATATTGATATTGCATCAATGCACTGGAATTTACACATGGAATTTTAGCTATCTCAGAAAAATCATGCATCGACGTGATGCATTGATATCGCATCGATGCACTGGAAATTATTCTTCAAATTTTTGCTAAGGTACATAATGTTACCAATTAACGCGAGACATTGAGATTGCGTCGTGTCACTGGTATTCTTCTCCAATTTCTTTTCTCACGTGCATCTCCATATGTTTTTGCCTTCGATTTGCATGGCCCTTTGCCTCATCATGATATGCATCCCATTTTCTTCCAAATCCATGGGAAATCAACCCTGTTTTTCTAATCACATCGGTTAGCTACGAAACATAATTTAACAAGAAATTTAACATGTTTAACATACTTTTATTCTCAAAACAAGTCTAAATATGGGTAAATAGCGGTATTTGGACATATAAATACGCCCAAGATCACCACCCCTCACTTAAAAAACCTTGTTCGTCCTCAAACAAACTTTAAGGATCACAATACTCAAACCTTCTAATCACAACCTAAGAATCATGCTGGTGTTGGACACATAAACTTTTATTTCATAATTCATTGTCCCACAGTGCATTTAATTTGTTGGCGAACTTAATATAAGCATGAAATCAAAAATTCTCAAACCTTCTAATCACAACCTAAGAATCATGCTGGTGTTGGACACATAAACTTTTATTTCACAATTCATTGTCCCACAGTGCATTCAATTTGTTGGAGAACTTAATATAGGTACGAAATCAGGAATTCAATATGTAATCCGAAATTTCATCCGCATGCACCCTCACAACAAGAAAGTTTTCCCATATTATTCACAGTTTATCAATCTTAATCAGAATGAGAATATTAAATTTCAAACACTCGCTCTCAACAAAGAATTCACACATATACAAAGATGAACCATAGGCTTGCCCTTAGTGTATTACTCCACTAATAGTCGGGTGTTGAAATGTAGGATCAATTAGGTCTTTTCATGGTTGTAATGCAGGCTAAAGGACGGGTAGGAACTATTTTGGAAATAGTGACTAATCTCCCTAAGAAGTGTAATACATAACTACCTTCATTCAAAATCACATTCTTTTCAACCAAACTTTCCACTTCATTATCTTTACACATCCATTGTTTCACCCAGATCTTTCTAAGCACATTAACATCACTTTGGCAAGAGTATTTTATCTCACATTTTAGCTTTTTTTTAAATACCAAATTTCGTTGCGCACCCCCTATAGTAGCCACCTTCATCCTAAGCAATTTGTCTTAATTGAGGTGCACATTGTCCTTAACGGACCAGGGACAAAACAGGCTCATTGTAACACAATAATTGGGTAACAAGATCTTAACTTTTTATCACACATTATTTTCTAACTCCTAACCATCACATACAAATGTGCAAATTACTTCTCTTATGGCTTCACTTTCACCTTTTTCCTATTTTGTATTTCAAATGCCCCCTTATTCCATTATTTGCATTAAAAGTGTTTAGGAAATATGGATTAAATTAAGGTCTTACCAAAGAAAAGGATTCGGCTACATATGAGGCTACCAAAGAAATTAGGCTATAGGCTCAATTGGGATGACTATGAATATGCATAAGGGTAGGCAAATAAAGTCTTTAAAATCTGGTTAACAAAGAAATACCTAAATCACTTCCTACTCCTCACACCCTTTATTTTTCTTTGTAAACACACCGGGCAAGTTTTAGTCATTCCCATACTTGCAGAATATGAACAATTACTCACACACTCGGTGCATGCTAAGAATCAAGTTGGATCCTTAAGGTTTCCGATTTTTACACTTTATCAAATTCAATATTAAGCCAATCAAATCAGCAGCACCTATTGAGATTTCACATTAAAAAATTCCAACACATACATTTCTCAAAGGTTGCAATCGGGGTCTTACTTCTTTCTCAACTTCTAAAGACTTACTCCTTTTAAGATAGTCATCATCCATCCATCATAGGGGAAGGCTCTAACTAAGACGATTGCATAACGATATTTTTTAGAAAGGGCATACCTACTTACTGTAATCTAAAATTGCACCACAAAGGGTAAAAATAAAATACTACCATTAACATAAACCAACAAAAGTAATTCTTTCCAAAAAGGGCAATACTTGTCAACTTACAAATTTATCAAAACATCCAAAAATACAAAACGAATAAAAATTGTTTGTTCATCTAACCAAGCATTGTCCTAGTGCTAAAAAAAGGGCATGGTGGCGTAATACTCCCTGCTCAGTCAAATGTCACCATGGAAATCACATCATCAGTTTCATTATCATTACCATTACCAACATCATCATTGAAGTCATCATCATCATCATATTGTTCTTCTTCGTCAGACTTATCATCAGAGTATCTCATACGCCTCTACTCATCTGTCGGGATATCATCACCCACCGGCTCATCGAACTCAGCACCTATCCGCAACATGGTTTTGGCATGATGCCCTAACGGATAATTCAAATCTACATCACAGATTTTCTATTGGGTGACTGCTCGCCCAGATGCCCCCAACAACAACTTAGTAAACCCATCCATCCGAGCGATAATCTCATCATTCCGAGTGTGACGCTTGGGCATTGTCAAATTTGTCCCATGAGGAGTTGACCCTTTTGTGCGAGAAATGTCAAGTGTCCTATCACCGATGGTGGTAAATAATCTATATCTTCTTCGAGCACCCCTTGTTGCCTCAAATATGTAGTCAGCAATCCATCAAATTCGTATATCTCTCCTTCTAAAAATTAGGCCTTTCTTATTGCTGAAAAAATAATAGAACCAATATTCACATCCACATCATCTCTCTTCAAGGCATAAATCAAACATACCCGATCGCGGGCCACCTCCATACGTACCTCCCTATTTGTGGAAAATCTACCTCACCGTAGATCTAGTGTTGCACAAGAGATGACGTATATCCTGATATGGGGGTTTAATTATCATCATCTTCAGTGGGTCGGGATCAGCATAGGGTGCAGGTACACCTAACAACTCATTAATAGTGTCTGTCATGAAAGTGATCGTCTGACCACACACCTCAACTTCAGACTCTCTCGGGTTATAGTTTGCATAAAATTCTCTAACCAAGCTCAAATTACATTCTCCTAGTTGCTAAAAAAGAAACCCCATATGTTGAGCCTCAATCTTCCTCACCATTGAAGGATACTCCTTCAATAAAGTCCTCCGGTTGATGAACTGGTTAGCTGAGTATTTGGATTCCTTGTGCTGCGAGTACCACTTTCTACTTGCTTCAGAAACAACTTTTGTTTCGAACCTGTGATGCCCCCTGGGAACTTGTGGAGCTGCTGGTACTCTATCAGCTTGTCTACTTCTCTTGTGTGAAGACCCCGATATTCCTGCTATGCTCTTTCCCTTGCTAGATATGTTACCTGTTCAGCACAACAACCCACAAAAATATAAAACAAGCACCTTCGACACTAGCTACCACTAAGTGTGAATGTCACCCACACTTAGTTGCTCGCACAAGTTGCTACAAAAATTACAAGTACTCGGGTACTCAGACTTCCCCTTTCTATTTCACAAGTCCATGGTCAGTTATCCAACATTACTCATTCAACATCAATTAATCTTGAGGAAGTAATAAATAAAGTTATCCCATTATGACCACTTACAGTTCATCTACACAGAAACTACCTTAACTCAAAGCGTCGGGCATCATGTCAATTAAAGTAATCTCATAAGAGACCATATTTAGTCACCAACGTACGTCACCTATTCAAATGCTCCATACTATTTTAGTGCAACCCCACACTTAATTTCTATCATGTAGTGAATCAACAAATCCCAATTTATTGACAGTGAAGACATAGCTCAACAAAACACATCACTAGAAAATCAAGTCACATTTCGACCCTAGGAGTTACCACATCACTTAAGTCATTATTTACATTTCAGAATACCCATACTTCACACATGAACAATGCGTCAAACCAACAACAACAACATATCACCATCACCTCCTAACATTCCCACACAATTTTAACAACTACTATTAAGAGTAAATTCAATTTAGGGAAACCAAATCCCTTGGGATTGAAATTTAAAATCAACTAAGTTTCAAATCACACAAGTCATAGCAATATTTAAGCACATTTCATTCTCAAAATTTAAACTCAAAGTATCATGAAAACTTTCCTTGTCTTGGTTGAGAAAAGAGGTTGAAGTTGATACCTTGTGAAAATTTTGACAAGACTTGACTAAAGAGTGATTTAGGATTTTTTTGTGGAAAGGGGGCGGCACACAGCTAGGGTTAGGTGAGGGGAGTGAAAATGGTTAAGTGTGGTATTTATAGATGTGACAGAGCAATGATGGTCGATGCGACGCATTGTATATCGCATTGAATAATCAATGTGACACGTCAAGTTCGCGTCGATTCTCTGGGAATAGCCTTGATTTTTTCCAAGTGTGGAATTTATGCCCATCGATGCGACACACCAAGATCGTGTTGATCCTCTGGAAATTGCATCCAAAAATTTTTCTAAGGCCAAATTTCTCAAATTTTTAAGCATCTTTTCTTACCCCTTGCCTTTTTCATAACTTATCAACAATTTACTTACTCAATGGCCCATGTTCACCATCTTCTTTATCTTCTCATTCCTGCACATCAATCAAAAACAACAAAATTATGTAAGCAAAAGTGGGTTGCCTCCCACCAAGCACCTTATTTTCGGTTGTGGCACAAATTATTTTTTTGTATTTTTCTTTTTGTTCTTCATCTACTAAAAATTCAAACTACCTATTACATTACATTTATGGGTTGCCTCCCACATAGCACCTTATTTTACGTCGTGGCACAACTCAGCTCATTATCACTCATCAACAAAAGTGATAGATTCCTTGTGCTTATCCAGATAATCCGCCCAATAGTGCTAAACAACAACACAAGTTGTTCGGGTTCAAATACTCTTTCTCGAATTTGCTTATCATGCCATCTTTTGGTCTTCTCCTTATATATTTTGGCATTTTTGTAAGCAAGAAGTATAAAATCCTCAAGCTCATTCAGTTGTAATAACCTTTTCTCTCCTGTGGCATTTATATCAAAGTTCAGCTTCTTCACCGCCCAACATGCTTGGTGTTCCAACTCCACAGGAAGATAACACGTTTTACGATACATTAAGCGATATGGAGACGTCCCAATGAGCATCTTGTAAGTTATTCGATAGGCCCAAAGTACATCATCTAGCTTCTCTACCCAATCTTTTCTCTGCCCATTCACGGTTTTCTGAAGTATTTGCTTAATATCCCAATTTGACAATTTGACACCTCAACCTGTCCACTAGTTTGGGATGGTATGCAGTGGAAACTTTGTGCCTCGCACCATACTTAGCAAGAAGATTTTTGAACCAGGTGTTAATAAAATGCATACATCCGTCACTAATTATTGCTCTTGGTGTACTAAATCTGGAAAATATGTTCTTCTTTACAAATTTCAGCACCAATCTTGCATCATTGGTCGGACTCACCATAGCTTCCACCCATTTAGAGACATAGTTCACCGCTACAAAAATGTACAGATTACCTTTTGAAGGTGGGAATAAGCCCATGAAATTGATCCCCCAAACATCAAAGACTTCGACTTCTAAAATATTATTGAGGGGCATCTCATGACGCCTAGATATGGTACCCAATCTTTGACATTGATCATAATTCTTTACAAAAGAAACTACATCTCGAAGAAAAGTAGGCTAGAAAAAACCTAATTGCAGCACTTTTCTTGCAGTCCTCTCACCCCCATGATGGCTATCATATGGAGATAAATGGCAATCTTATAGCACCTTTGAAAATTCAGCCTCTGGGATACACCTACGAATAACTCCATCTGGACCCTTCTTGAAAAGGTACGGTTCATCCCAAATGTAGGCACGAGAATCATGGAGTAATTTCTTCCTTTGTTATGTGGTGACCTCGGGATGGTACACCTCACATGCTATCAAGTTCACAATATCAGCATACCATGGGAAGTCAACTGGCTTTAACGACAATAACTTCTTATCAGGAAACTCTTTCTTAGTACTAAGGAAGTCATCCATAATATGGTCTCAATTTTCCAGCCGTGACAAGTGTTCAGCAACTTGATTTTCAGCTCCCTTTCTATCTCACCTCAAGATCGAATTCTTCTAGTAGTAGAATCCACCTAATCAGTCATGGTTTCACATCCTTTTTGTTCACAAGATACTTAATGGCAGCATGGTTAGTATGAACAATGACCTTAGTACCAACAAAGTAAGATCTAAACTTATCGAATGCATGCACCAATGCCAATATTTCTTTCTCTATAAATATGTAATTAACTTAAGTATCATTCAACACTTTGCTAGCATAGTAGATAGAGTGAAATACCTTATCTCTTTTCTAACCCAAAACTGCTCCCACAACCATGTCACTAGCATCACACATCAACTCAAAAAGTAACTCCCAATCTGGCGCGATTAGAATAGATGCTTCAGTCAACTTCTTCTTAAGCTTTTCAAAAGCTTCATAGCAATCTGCCCTAAACTCAAACTTGTCTTCTTTCTCTAATAATTTACATATTAGGCTTGCAATCTTTGAGAAATCTTGAATGAATCGTCTATAGAACTGTACATATCCCAGAAAGCTCTGCATTCCTTTAACTGTGACTGGATGAGGAAACTTTTCAATCACTTCAACCTTTGACTTATCCACTTCAAGTCGTTTTTATGACACTTTATGGCCTAGGACAATTCCTTTCTTAACCATAAAGTGGCACTTCTCCCAATTCAGTACCAAGTTTGTTTTCTCGCATTGCGCTAGAACTCTTTCAAGTTCTGCAGGCACTTTTCAAAAGAATTACCATACAAAAAGAAATCATCCATGAATACCTCCATAAATTCTTTCACCATGTCTAAGAATATTGCCATCATATATCTCTAAAATGTAGCAGGTGCATTGCATAAGCCAAAAGGCATATGTCTGAATGCATATGTACCATATGGATAAGTAAAAGTGGTCCTTTCTTGGTCGTTCGGTGCTATGCTTATCTAATTATAGCCAGAGTACCCATCCAAAAAACAATAATACTCTTGCTTCGCCAATCTATCCAGTATTTGGTCAATGAAGGAAATTGGATAGTGATCTTTACGAGTCGCTTCATTTAACATACGATAATCAATAAAAATCCTCCAACCTATCACCGTACATATGGGAATCAACTTATTATCATCATTGGTCACTACAGCCATTCCTCCTTTCTTTGGTACATAGTGCACCGAACTCACCCATTTGCTATCGAAAATTAGGTAAATAATACCACTATCTCACCACTTGATCACTTTTTTTCTGACCACCTTCTTCATCATAAGATTCAACCTTCGTTGTTGATGCACTCTAGGTCTGTAACCCTCTTCCATGTAGATGTTGTGCATGCAAAATACTGGATTGATTCCTATAATATCATATATTTTCCAGCCAATCACCTTTCTTCTCCTCTTTAGAACTGCTACAGATTGCTTTACCTATATATCTGATAATCTTGCAGACAAGATAACAGGCAAGGTATCCTGATCACCAAGAAAAACATATTATAAATAAGGAGGAAGAACCTTAAGCTCCAAGTTAGGAGCATTTTCTACTTAAGGTCTGGGTGATGGATCAATCGGCCTATTCAAAGGCTCAAACGACAGTTTCTTCATTTCAATCACTGCCAAATTCATAATCTGGACAAATTCCAATGCTTCCACATCTCTATACAGATCATGACCCATCAAAGCTCGCTCTAATAATTATCAGACAACAGCAACTGCTAATCCGAAGTAAGATCAATAATCGATATAGAAGAAAACTCCTCATATATAGTTGGCAGTTTTAATGCTTTGTACACATCAAAAACTTCTACTTTATCGTGTGGTCGCATTGTCATTTTTTCAGTTGCTACATCAATGAGTGACTGTCCTGTTGCTAAGAAGGGTCATCCCAAAATAAATGGAACAATAGGATAAGCCTCAAAATTAAGAATTACAAATTCCATTAGGAAGATTAAAGATCCCACTTGCACCAACACATCTTTAATAATACCATATGGCCTAGCAATGGACCTACCCACTAACTGCAACACAATAGTCGTAAGTTTGGGACTCCCAAGACCCATCTTTTGATATCATGATGTGGGCATGAGATTTATGCTAGCGCCCAAGTCACACAATCCATGTGCACAAATATTCTATCCAAAGATAATTTCCAAGGTGAAACTACCTGGATCCTTCAACTTTGTGGGTAGTTTATTTTGAATTTTGGACGTGCACTCTTAAGTAAGTACAACTGTAGAATATTCGGTCAACCAGTTTTTATTGGCAACAATATCCTTCAAGTATTTTGAATATCTTGGCACACTCTGCAGAATGTCAACAAGTGAAAGGTTTACTTGAACCTACTTTAGAAGATCTAGGAACTTCTTATAACTTACTTCCTCTTGATACTTCCTTTCCTTTAGAGGAAAGGGTAAGGGTATAGTTTTTTTTCCCGTACGAATTTCATCTATTGCCTCTTTTTCCTTGACTTCCTCCTCTGCATTGTCTTCCGATCTGTCATTAGTGACCATGGGATTATCCTGCTCCTGAATCATCTCTTTAGTTTATAGCCCATTCCTTGTTATAACAGTATTTACCTGCTTTGGATTAGCCTCTGTATCGCTATGTAATGCTTCTTGTGGCTTTGTATTCTGTGATCCTGCAATTTGACCCAACCGCAACTCTAGATTTCTTGTAAGCAATTGTTGAGTCTTTATGTCAGTTGCAAATTATGCTTGTTGAGCCATAAACTTCTTAATCAATTCCTCTATATTACTAGTCTGAGCGGTCACTTGATTATTATAAGTCGATTGTGGATTTGGTTGTACTGGTCCTTTGTAGTGATTTGCATTCTATGCTTGATTTCCACCCCATGAGAAATTAAGGTTCCTCCAATTGGGATTATACGTGTTGCTAAAATTTTGTTGACCCTGATGATTTACATTCCCCATATAGTTGACTAAATCTAGATTAACAGAACATATGTCTTCTTTGTGCTCACTATTTCCACAAAATTCATACCACGAATAAACCTATTGAACTGCATATGTTGCGGCTGCTGGTTGTGTTACACCCAACTTTAGGTTGTTTAGCTGAGTAGTCATATAGTTTTGCATTACAGCAATCTGTGCCTATAATGCAGTGAACTGATCTACCTCCAATACCCTTGCAAGCTTCTTGGCAACGACACCAAAAAATTGTTACATCCCTACACACACGCAAGTGTAAGTGATCGTACAAGTAGTATAAAGACTTAGACAGTCAGATATCATTCCCACGAGGACTAATAAACTAGAAATTTAGTCAACTTTTAGTTTGAGACAAATTGGTATTAAGTTCTTGAGAGTATCAAGATGATAGTGAATTTATAAATAAAAATGTAAATTATTAAACAAGAAATAACTAGTGGTGACTAGAGCAAAGCAAGCAACATTTGTAATCAATAATGATAATGATTCCAGTATTGAGGCAATTTGAACAATCATACAATTCTCTATTCTAATCATAGACTAATTGGTTATCGGTTTGTTGATTCACAAGGTTTATGCCACGATCTTGGTCTCTCGACCTCAAATCTTTTATCTATTGAATATTGTAGCTACAACTCCCACAGAGATACAACAATTCTTCTAAATTCATAAAGTTATCTTCTTATAGTTGAACCAAGCAAGGCTTCTAGGTATATCCCTATCCTAGATGCTAATTCAAATCCCTTATTTTATAAAAGGATAAGAACCTTGCTCCCTAATTTCTTCGTTCTATCCTACGATTCTCCTCCCGGATGCACATAGAAATATAGATTTATTCTAATGGTGGCCACTCATTAAAATAGTAAGTGTAATAAATTAAGAACAACCCATATGATAATCCAAAAAGAAGCTATGAATGAGAATATAAAAGAGTAATCATGTTCTTGGCCTCAACCCCAAAATAAGGGTGTTTAGCCACTCATGTTTGAAATCAACATCCAAAATAAGTAATTAATTATACCCAAAATAATTCTTGAAGTAATGAAGTTCAAAAGAAGTATTAAGAACCCTAAAAGAAAGAATTTTTTGATTTTTCACCACTAGTATGCTTGCCAAAAGCCCCTGTAATTGTGCTCACGTATTCCTTTTATACTAGGGAAAATTTCACCAGATCTATACTCTTGATGCGACACATCACAATTTGCGTTGTATCACCCAATGCATCACATCCTTATCGCGTTGTTCCACTGGAATTGCACTTCTAAAATTAGGCTAAGTCCATTTTATCACCACATGATACGACGCACTGACATCACGTCGTTTCACTGGAAGTTGCTCCTTAATATTTAGCTAAGTGTCAAAAGTTGAGGCATCGACGTGATACATTGATATCGCATTGATGCACTGAAAGTTGCACATGGAATTTTTGCTAACTCAGAAAAATCATACATCGACGCGACGCGTTGACATTGCGTCGATGCACTAGAAATTGTTCTTCAAATTTTTGATAAGGCACATAATGTTACCAATTAACGTGATGTGTTGAGATCGCATCATGTCACTGGTATTCTTCTCCATTTTCTTTCCTCTCATGCATCTCCATATGTTTTTGCCTTTAATTTGCATGGTCCTTTGCCTCATCATGATATGCATCCCATTTTCTTCCAAATCCATGAGAAATCAACCCTGTTTTTCTAATCACATCGGTTAGCTATGAAACATAATTTAACAAGCAATTTAACATGTTTAACATACTTTTTATTCTCAAAACAAGTACAAATATGGGTAAATGGGGCGGTGTTTGGACATATAAATACACCCAAGATCACTCGCTCTTTTTTTCTCTCAATAATATAAACAACAACTACTTAACAAATTGCTCAACCCTTCACCAATAGATCGATTTTCTTCCCATTTCCGACCACATAGGTGTTATTTTTGACTTTATTCTTGCTTGTATCCGCTGTTTTATTTATCTTCATAGGTAACAGAGTTTGAGAAGAATTCTATATTTGTTCCTTTTTCTAAAAATTAGGAATTTTAAGTTAGTGATGAAAAATAAGACTTTTAGTTGTATTATCTTTAAGAATGAGTTTATAATTTTGAGTTTTGATGGTAAAATCATCGGAAGAACTCGAGAAAACCCTAATTTTTATCGCAGTGTTCCATTGATTATGGTGGCATTGGTGGTGGTGGTTGTTTGTGGTAGTGTTGGTGGTCATGGTGGTGGCACTGGTGGTGTTTTTATGGTGGTGGTTGGTGTTGTTGTTGGTGGCATTAGTTGGTGGTATTTGTGGTTGTTGGTGGTGGTGTCGGCATTGGTGGTGTTTGTAATGTATTTTTTAATATTTATGCATACATCAATTGTAATGTAATTTTTATTTTTCTATTGTTTGTAGGTAAAATATGTCTTCCAAAAAAAAAAGAAAGTGAATGTGGACCAACTTCTAACCACCTAACAAAAAAGGTTATAGTACAGAGGGATTTGGAGGAGCTTCCTGAATAATCTCAGCTAGGGAATAGTGAAGCTGAGGACAAATATGAAAACAACATTAAGAGAGATAGACAAGGGTCTATAGATGGTGATAGGGAAAATAAAAGTAAAGATAAAGAAGAAGATAAACAAGAAGAGAAGAAAGTAGAAAGTGAGAAAGAGGATGATCATCAACGTGAAGATAGTGGATCACTAATGGGGCATGAATTAAGATTGAAATCCCAGCATGAGGCTGTCAAAACTATTAGTATTGACAGGTTTCAAGTTGTGATTCTGATAGATGACCCTGCAGAACTAACTGGTGATCTTGTACATAAATGTCAGTTGGGGAAACCTTTTGATGAATTTTGGAATATTATGAAGAATGAAAACATAGACGAACTTTTTAAGAATAGTTGCTTTGGACACTTTCTTAAGCTAACTGAAGAACACATTGCCTATTTTCAAATGAGCATGGTATATGGTCTTCTCAAGTGCAGGATCAAGTACGTGGGGGATGATAAAGATTCGAAGGAGGACGAAAAAAATTGGATGAAATCTGGATCAACTGCTATGGCATGCCGGTTTGTTTTGGCTTGAAAGAGTTTGCATAGTGAAGGGCTTGAGATGCGATCATTCAGAAGAACCTCTCACCAACAAAACACCATGAAAAAGGTCCAAGGCAAGCAGGAAAGTCAAACCACCACCATTAAATACAAGAAAGGCATTGTCCCAGCGACTACCCACCAAAACCAACA
Source organism: Capsicum annuum (assembly GCF_002878395.1). NCBI lineage: Eukaryota > Viridiplantae > Streptophyta > Magnoliopsida > Solanales > Solanaceae > Capsicum > Capsicum annuum. Next base: position 74,658 of record NW_025891168.1, read on the forward strand.
AATGCAAGAAAAAAATAAATGGGTTGTTAAACATTGCTGGACATGGGTACAAAGCTAGTAAGTTGATAGCACATCTTAAGGATAAAACCATATCAAAGAAGTCCAATGAGAAATTGTGCTTAGTTTGGTTTGCCAATTCCATTATATTGGTAAGAGATGTCTACAAAGTCATAGAAGATTTGTTGAAGCTTGCTGAGGATTTTGATAAATACAATAATTATCCTAAGGGATATGACAGCTACTACTTGACTGCCAAATATTTACTAACAAATCCATCCCCAAAGACTATTACATTATACGGCTTTCCTTAGGCTTTCATGGCAAATTTAATCACTATTTGTTTAATCATTTATTAATTTATATTGAATAATTATTTGCTTATCTCCTATTTGGATTTTTTAGGCTTGGAAATTTAAAGCCATTCCTCACCTCCGAAAGTAGGTTAAGGATTACCCGGATGAGGTTTCTTATCCAAGGATCCTTAGGTGCTTGGCTGCAAAGAGCAACATAAGAATTAAGAAGGCTAATCTCTTTAACCCTCTGGATGATGCAGTACGTCTTCTTTCGAGTAAAATAATTTGACTCAAACAAAGATATTAAAATAGATGTGCCATCTATTATGACAGATGGATTATCTGCTGTAATAGTTACCCATCCATTGCAACTGGTACAATATGTGGGTAATCTGTTGTGATAGACGATCATATTTCGCATCAGATTACCTATCTGTTGCTTTGGTTCTCTAAACCTAACTTAACAGATTATCCATCTACTATAAATTATACAATAGACAGGTAATCTGATGTAATATATTGTTAATCAATTATGACAGACAAATTAGTTATTATAACAGAAAGATTATCTGTTGCATAAGATGTTCCATCTATTGCGACATATGGATTATTTGTTGTAATAGATTGTCCGTCCACTACAACTGGTATATAGATAGGTAATCTATTGTGATAGACGGTTCATATTTCTCATCAGATTACCCATCTGTTGCTTTGGTTCTCTGAACCTAATTCAAGCGATTACCCATCTAATGTAAATTACGCAATAGATGGGTAATCTAATGCAACATATTGTTAATCTGTAGCGATAGATAGATCAATTATTGTGACAAAAATATCATCTGTCGCATAAGTTGTTTGTGTTAACATGTAACCCAACTGACTGCAAATTATTATATTATTTAAATGTATCTTTCTTTTTTAGTATGTTGTGCATCCATGGATCGTGCCTACTGAGCAGGAGTTGGGGATGACTTCTATTATTACTCTAGGTTTTATTGATATAATAGCAGACCTAACGGTGGAGTTAATAAAGAAGGAATTGGCTGGAGCAACAACCATAAGAAGGGCAGTTGGACATGGTTAGCCTAATGTTGAGGCTCTTTATGACCAACCTACTACAATAGATCTGGGTGCTTTTTCTGGAGGTGTTACTGGTGTAGTTGTTGATGTTGGTGGCAAGCATACTGGTGCTGCTGCCAATCATGATGATGAGGATGTTGATAATAGAGAAAAAATAAATATATTTGAAAACACCCCTTTCGTAGGTCCCTCTCACTGTTACATAAGTCGCTATCACTCTTACACTGGTCTCTCTCACCTCTCTTCACCCTCATATGCTCGTTGCAAATGCAAAGAGTGCAAGGACAACTAGGATAAACTCTTTGAAAAAGTAGAAGCTATTGCTAAAACTATTGAGGAATTGAAATCTAAGAGGGGTGACATACCATCCAAGAAGGTGAGGGAGCCATACACTCATGCAGTGGCAGTTTGGAGGAAAAAAAGAGCAATTAGCCAAGTACTCTCCAATTAGAAAAAAAAAAAATTACAACTCCTCCCTCTCCAAGAGTTGTTGAAGTTTAACAGACATTCAAGAAGGTGGACATATACGTGGAACTTGGCTCCAAAGAGAAGAGGGATCTGCTACGGGCCAAGAATGTCAAGCAAGCCGTACAAGATTACCCCATCCATACCTTTTTCACCCAAGACTTCAAGAGTATGGCAGATATGCGTACGTAGTACGTGGACATGGTAAGTTTACTTTTCCTAAACTATCCTTCTAATCTACTTCATGAAGAAGAAACTACGTAAAGTAAGAAAAAATGGCATCTTCAACTTTCGATTGATCGGAACAACTGACGAATGCACAATCTAACATAAATCATTACATATATTAGAATGATGATTAGATCATTCAAAAAAATCATTAATTAAAATAAAAACTTAATTATATTTATACTTACTTCATTCTTTGGGGGGTTGAAGAGATCAAGAAATTTTACATTTTTATCAGTTTTGGCCGACAACCATCTCAAGATTCTTGGACAAGAAACTTCTTCCTGATAGTTCACTTGTTGTCCCTAAATAAGGAATGACTTCAAATGCCCAAGCCTATAAAATAACACCAACAAATCAAAATCATTATTGAATAAAAAAATAAATCATATTATAATAAAAGAAACATTTACCATGAAAGCCCATAGAAAGCCATATAAGTTGACTGTCTTTGGCGTGAACGGAGTCAATAAATATTTGATAGTCATTTTGAAGCTTTCATAACCCCAAGGATAATTATTAAACTCCTCAAGATCCTCGGAGATCTTTATCAAACCAAGTAGTATGTTGTTGTTAATCTCTCTCGCCCAAAGAATATTATGTACAAACCAAACCAAGCAAAATGATTGCTTGTGCTTCTTTGAAATTCTTTTATCTTTCAATGCTTCTATCAAATTTTTATTTCTAAAGCTTGAACCAACAATGGATACCAGGTCATCATGATCACTTGACTTGTCTTTGCTTTTTTGGGGTGTGCGGGTGCTTTTTTGGATTGGAATAGGTATAACTTGGGAAGGAGATGAAGGATAATATTTTAGTCCCATAACTATGGTAAACTCCTTACAACCAAAACAAACAGGCATGCCACAGTAATTTATCCACATCTTATCTATCTTATCTTTGTTTTTATACATAACCTACGCTTGAGATGATCATATACCATTTTCATTTGAAAATGAGCACTGTTATCCTCCGGCAAATCAAGATATTATCGAAAGCATTGTCCCTGAAATAAGCATCTAATTTTTGTTCTCGAAGTATTTTTCTGAAGCCATCGAAAGATTTTCCCATGGATGAGTAAACCATGAAATCACCCATTAAATTTATGGCACCATCGCACTGCATTCTAACAGGATAATGATCAATGCTGGAGGTTTTGACCAAATCTTCGGTCGAAGGGCTATTAGCATTTGTATCATCTCTTTTGAAATATTTCTCCTCCCCATGTTCATCATATTCTGCTCCTGATTGAGATAACGCTTATAAAGCAAGCTTATAGAGTAGTGGATGTAGCCTAGCTACTTCACTTGTTCCTTTACTTGGACTTTTGGGAGCCATATAATCTAAAAATAATAGGAATATGAAATACATTATAGTTGAATAGTGCATCATTAAAAAAGGATAATAGTATATCTAACATGTACAACAGTAAAATAATAGTTCCAGTAGATCACATATCTATTGCACCAGGTAGGTTATCTGTTGAAACTTATAATCAACCTATTGTTGTGGATGAGTAATCCGTTGGAAACAGTAAAAATAGATAACTTGTCTGTTGCATCAGGTAAGTTATCTGTTGTAACTTATAACCAACCTATTGCAGCCGATGAGTAATTCGTTGGAAATAATAAAAATAGATCACTCGTCTGTTACACCAGGTAGGTTATCTATTGCAACTTATAACCAACCTATTGCAATAGATGAGTAATCCATTGGAAATAATAAAAATAGATCACCCATTTTTTGCACCAGGTATGTTACCTGTTGTAACTTATAACCAACCAGTTGCAGCGGATGAGTAATCCATTGGAAATAAAAAAAATAGATCATTCATTTGTTGATACAGATCACTCATCTTGCCCAAAAATAGATCAATATTGTTTAGATTTCTCTCAAACGGAAGAGTTGTATGTCCCAACAGATGAATAATCTGTTAGATATTTCATCTGTTGCATCAGATGTTTCATCTGCTGCATCAAATGGTTCATCTATTGCATTCGATGGTTCATCTGTTGCAACACCATTTTTACCAAGAAAAATAACAAATCAACCCAGCAACACCAACACAACACACACACACACACACTAAGAACATCAGCGGTGACCAAAAATCACTAACAAATTAAATCAACAGTTCGACAACAAGAACTACAATAACAACAAAAATTATATTTCACATCGAAAAGAGTAGAGAAGAAATGCTAGAAATTAGGGTTTTATTCAATCCATATTTCAATTTAAGCAAGAAATATTGAAATTGTTAACCAATACTAGAAGAGAAGTTGGCTCAAGTTCCATTGTTTCTTCATAACTAAAAAGACATAATTTTTTACCTATGTCAGAAGAAATGGGACAACGAAGAACTCGAAGTTGTTGTCGCTGAAGATCACTGCTTGTCATGTTGATTGACGATTGAAAGTTGAAAAGGAACGCGCCCAAATATTTGTCGCCAGAGCTTGAAGTTATTAGGAATTGAAAGGAGAAACTTTGTAAAACTGTTGGTTGAGAGAGAGTTAAGAGAGACTGTCGAGAGAGAGGGGGGAGAGAGACATTTGATTTAGAAAGGAAAGAGGTATGGATTGATTTATATTTTTGAAAAGATTAGAAAGTTTTGAAAATATTAATCAAGTCCATAATTAAATTAATCAAGTTTCCTAATTATGTTTGACTCTTTAAGTTGGTCAATGTCACCAATCCTTCATTTAACACTTAAAAGACACCTTTCCTTCAATTTACTCAAGAAGCTAAACAAAAAAAAACAACAAAAAATGGTACATCGCAACTAAAGTTATTGGCACTGAATTTGCATCTTTCTTGTTGTTTTTTCTTTTCAGTTATTTTTCCTCTTCAATTCTTTTTCTTGATTGATATTTTTTCTATTATTTTTATTCCTTAATTTCTCTCACAATTTGATAGACATATTCTTTTTAGATCAAAATAGTGCATTTTTATCAACAACCAAACACTAAAAAATTCAGATTGATATACCAAACAGAATAGGAAATCTTTCCAATGCTAGGCATATACAGAGGGAAATGAATTTTGCAACTTCCTAAGAGTAAACTAAAATATGTGGTTATTTAGTTGCAAGTGTCAATTATTTTTATTGTAATGTTGTTTTGTGTAGTTACAACTTGTTGGTTTTTATTTATAAAACCAAATAACTCGAATAGGAAATTCTCTCTCAACATTTAGCTTCTGCCATTCCATCGGAGTTAATTACCACCTCGAACCCCTCCAGAACCACCTAATACCCTAAATAGTGACATAGCCATGAACCTCCCTGTAAACCCCTCTTTAGAGATATAATAAGGGAGAAAATACCCTTACCCACCCTCCCTAATATAGATTTAGGATCGGAAGATTCCCCCCTCTTTGATAAAGGAGAAGGGTCAGACTTGATTGTTCTATCTCAAGAAGAACGACAAAGATTATATTCCCCTTGGAAATTTTCCGTCATAATCAAGCTAGTGGGGAAGAAAATTCACCATGTATACTTAAAAAAAAGCTCATTGATATGTAGAAGTTGAAAGAATTTTTCCCCCTAATAGATTTAGGACTTGAGTTCTATACTGTCAAATTCTTCGACCCAGAATTGTAAAAGAGGATTTTAAAAGAGGGACCATGGTTTGTAGCAGGAACATACCTATAAATTCGTCTGTGGGAACCAAATTTCATGGCCAAGGATCCCTAATCGAATCCACCATGATCTGGATAAGATTTCCCCCAATTACCCACTGAATTTTATAATAATTCAATCCTGCAGAGAGTGGGGTCTAAGGTGGGAAAATTACTCAAGATTGATGCTTGTACATCTTCAACTTTGAGAGGCAGATATGCTAAAATCTGCATTCAAGTTCTGTTGAGATCTCCCTTGATACCCTAAGTCATTATCGCTAAGCACACTCAAGCTATCCACTATGAATACGAAGGTTTTCTCTGCAAAACATGTAGATGCTTGGGACATACCCTCAGCAGTTGTCACTTTGCCATTGATGGAAAAGTCGATGGATCTAACAAAGCCATGGAACCTTCAACAACTATATAGGAGGAATAGATAATGGTGACTTTCAACAAAAGCAGAAGGGACAGGAATCATGCCGGACAAAGTAGTAAATTAAGGCAAAATTTCACTAAGGTGAAGAGGTTTGATACTACCACGGGTAAGTTTCTCGACTCTCATACTTCCGCTGTCTATCAGAAACTGCCCTCCAACGATCCAATGCTGGCGGCTCATGGTAAGTCCCCTTCTCCCTCTAACAACCCTAATGGGCTGGGTACATCAAGGTCCAAATGGTCCCCTAGACCCAAACCAGACCTGACTAATACTCAGCCTAAAACAAATAGCTTGAAGAGGCCCAATTCCTTGATCATCCCAGACTAGGCTATCACCACTCCTGAGGCCCAGATCGATGGCCCAATACCCCCTTTGACCCAACCCACATCTAATAGCTTACTCAACAATCCTCCTTATACTTACTTGGAAAAAAATCACACTCCACTCTCTTTTTCCTAATGTCTACTATTCTCTCTGATTGTGCTTTGCCGGTGTATACCAATTAAAGGACTGAAACAGTCCTTTCCAATAGAGCTTCATTTAATTATTAGACAGTGGACATAGAGAGAAACCACAGAGTCTCCTCCAAATAAACTACTAATACAAACGTTTCTACTATAACTGGCTCCCAATTAGTAAACTTCTCCACTTATAGCTCCCCTTCTCAATCCTATAATGGCTTCCTCGAGTCAGTGCCAAACATCCTTCATGGTTTACAAAACCAAACCACTGGACTCGAACCACTATCCAGCCTCGTGGCTTGAGATATGTCTCTTTCAACAGACCATCTCTCTCTAATTAAATATTAAAGGGAGGTCGATCATTCTACTAATTCAGGACCCCCGCTATTTGGTCCAGCTAGTGAGGGAAGGACTAAACCAGGGACTAACCAACTATGGGAAAAATATTTGGATGACCATAATGCGTAACATTTTTAGTTAAGGACTAGCGACCAGCTGATCGACGAAACTAATCACATCAAAACTATCAAACATGAGCCAAAGCCTCTCATTCATCCCCTCTTGAATGATGGAGTTGTTAAGGGAGGACCCTCATTTTGTTTCAAGCTCTGGGGATCACCATCAAACCAAGGATGCCCTACACCCTAAAACACCTCAGGCACCATCCTCTCTCACATTAGAAATAATAGAAAAAGATAAGACTTTAGAAGCCTTGAGAGAAAGCAACAGAGAGATAAAAAGTATTCTGGCCTCATTGGAGTCTCCTAAAATAGAGGTCATCACTCTAGAAAGATCTCACGCCCACTCATTCGAGGACCTTAGCAGCGAACTCATCCTAGTTCTACTTCCAATGGAACTCAACAAGTTCGATCTGGAGGTAAAACTCCTAGGAACAGGAATCTTCTACTCCTCAACAATGAACCCCTTATTTAGAAAGAGAAAAGACCCCTCAGCACCTACTGTATTCTCTCTAATACTGGACCAGGGCAAGAGTCTTCTGGAGAACCTCCAAACCCCTCTGATCCCCCCTCCCTCACCATGATGAACCTAATAATAGAGAATGTTAGGGGAGCAAATGGCCCTGAATTTAAGAGACATTGTCAGGCTATGATAAACAGTCATAATCCCTCCCTATTTGCTCTCCTGGAGACTCGAATGAATGAAGATAAAGGGATAGTGCAGACTTTAGGCTTTAACAGTCAAATTTAGTTCCCTTCCTCTGGCAATTCTGGGGGTATTGTTATTACGTGGGACAGTTTCTCACTCTCTATTTAGGACATTTCCATCCATCCTCAAAGCATCCATGTTGCTGTTAAGGTTAGTAACCCCATTCTAACTGGTTTTTTAGTGCTATCTATGCTAATACTGACTCTAATAATAGGAAGTACGTCTGGGATTTTCTCATCAACTATGCTAATTTCATTATTAACCCTAGTAATACACCTTGGCTCATTGGGGGGGGGGGGGGATTTTAATGAGGTTCTCAGTGCCTCGAAGAAATTTGGTGGTAATGGCATTAACAGAAACAGGGTTAACTCCTTCTGGAATTGTATAAATAAGTACAATCTGACTAATCTTGGGTTCAGGGGTAGTAAATACACCTGGACCAATAAAAGATATGGGAATAGGACTGCTCTTATCCTTGAGAGGCTTGATAGGTGTTTTGTCAATAGGGGGTGGCTCTATTTGTTTCTTGAATCCTCTGTCAGCCACCTCCCTAGGACACATTCTGACCATTGTCCCCTTTCCATTAATTTTTAACCTACCTCCATAATCTTAATAAACTATTTAGAGTTGAGTCTATGTGGTTCTCCCATCCCACCTTCACTCATGTGATCCATAATTCCTTTGGTAGGAATGAGCCCAGTGTGGAGGCTACCAAGGTTTTCCAGGAATATGCCAGGACCTGGAACCAACTCACCTTTAGTAACATCTTCAAGAAGAAAAGGGACATTCTTGCTAGACTCTTAGGAATTCAAAAGTCCCCAAATTACCCTACTAGGTCCTTTCTCCAGAACTTGGAAAGGACTCTTACTAGGGACTTCAGCCTCATCCTAAGATAGGAGCAAGAATTTTAGAGGCTTAAGTCCATAATTTCCTGGTTATCTAAAGGTGACTCCAACACCAAATTCTTCCATTCCACTACCCTGATTAGAAGGAGGAGGAATAGAATTAAGGCCCTGAAGAATGAGTGTGGAAATTGGATCACCACCCCTAGCCCCATACAAGATCATATCTTGTCCTATTACAAATCCCTTTTCTTGACTAGCCATAATGCTGCTTTTAGGGCTTGTCAACCAAATCCTTCTATACATGGTTCTATTCTCAATAAGGACCATTCTATTCTAGACTACATTCCCTCTCTTGAAGAAATTAGGAGAACAATGTACTCCTTCAAACCTGATAAAGCCCCAGGACTTGATGGAATCCACCCTTTTATCTTTCAGAAGTACTGGGACACTTTTGAGCTCGCTGTTATTAGATTCTGCCAAGAAACTTCCTATAGGGGTAGCATAGATCCTAAGGTCAACTCCACTTATCTTTGCCTCATCCCCAAGTGTCTTAATGCCTCTAGTCTTAAAACATTCAGACCCATAGGCCTTTGCAATACTCTATATAAGCTCATTACCAAGATCATATCTAGGAGATTGATACCTCACCTAGCTAAGATCATTGGATCCAATTAAGATAGTTTTCTTCCCAACAGGAGAACCTCTGATAGTGCCATAATTATTCAAGAGGTCATCACCCACTTCCATAAAATAAGGGGTAAAAAAAGTGGCATATGTCCTCCAAATTGATCTAGAGAAGGCCTTTGATAGGATTGAGTGGTCGTTTATTAGACAAGCCCTCCACTTTTTCAATATTTCTCCTAGGCTCTCCTCTCTCATTATGTCTTGCATATCTTCTTTTACCATCTCTATCCTTATAAATGAGGAAAGACCAACTTTTTTCAGCCTACAAGAAGTATTAGATAAGGGGACCTCATCTCACTCTACATCTTTATAATGTGCATGGAACTCCTCTTTAGAAGAATTAACCATGAAGTAGACATTGTTAAATGGCATCCCCTTTCTATCAGCAATAGAGGACCTAATATCTCTTATCTTTTATTTGCTGATGATCTTACTCTATTTGGTAAGGCTGACATTGACAACTGTGTTACCATTAACAGGGTGCTCAGGGATTTCAGCACCCACTCTGGTCAAAAGATCAACCACTCAAAATCTAAAGTCCGTTTCTCCAGGAATTGTCCCATCCATATCAAGGATCACTTGTCTTCTATCCTTTCTATTAGATATTCTGATGACTTTGGAAAATACGTGGGCTTTCCCATCTTTTACAAGAAGCCTAGAAATAGAGATTTTAATTTCATCAATGATAACCTTAACTCTAAATTAGCTGGCTAGAAAGTGAACCTCTTAAGCATGGCTGGCAGAGTCACGTTGGCCAAATCCACTCTCAACAACATCCCTACCCATGCTATGAAATACACTAATCTCCCTAGCACCACCCTTTCCCATATTGACAGAATTTTAAAGAACTTTGTTTGGGGAACAACTTCTGAGAAAAGAAAACTTTATTTGCTTAACTGAGAGTCCATCTCTAAACCCACGGAGGAGGGAGGTCTGGGTATTCACAAGGCTAAAACTAGAAATGAAACCTTTAGTGCCATCCTAGCTTGGAGGTACTACTACAAACCAAATACTCTCTAGGCTTCAATCCTTAGGGGTAAGTATGAAAGACCCAACCTCCCCCCTCTAAGATCCCCATCCAGAACCTAGAAGTTTATCACTTAGGGTAGGGCTTTATGCAAACTAAGGGCTCACTGGATCCCTAAATATGGTAATGGGATCAAGTTCTGGAAGGATATATGAATTTCTCACCTAGTCCCCCTGAGAAATCTGATCCAAGGCCCCCTTTCTTCAAATGATTCGAACCTGACCCTAGTTGAGGTGTGGAATAAAGGAGAATAGAACTATAGGAACCTTTCTCTTCAACTTCCCCCACACCTCATCATTGACATCCAAAGCTCCTTTAGGTGGAATCCCAGGTCCCTATCTGATCATCTGATTTGGGGACTCACTGGAAATGGTTGCTTTACAACTAATTCTATGTATAAACTGATCTCCAATCTAGGGAATGTTCATAACAGACATGCCATTCATTTCTTCCAATGGATCTGGCACATCAACTGCCCTCCTAAAATTAAAACCTTTCTCTAGCTAGCCCAACACAATAGACTCTCTACTGTTGAATACCTTACTCGTATTAGTATTGATATTAGTCCTATTTGCAAGGTCTGCAACAATCAGGTAGAAGACTCTACCCATATCTTCTTTCAATGTCCCATCACAAAATTCTTTTGGGATAATCTGCTCCAGGTTGGCACCAAGACTGAGGGTTTAACTATCAATAGTTTCTTCCCCCATAAATGGCACTCCACCTGGTCGATATTGAAACATTATTCTTTTGACAAGATGTTGAACTGGCATAACATTCCCCCTTTTAGTCTCTGGACCATTTGGAAGAAAAGGAATCATAATATCATCAAGAAACTTACCACGCAACCTAGTTGGAAAAAAGCTTATGATGAGACTCTTGAATATATCTCCTTGGTCTCTCCAAATAAGCAACTAATCCACAAGGTTGACATCAACCTGAGATGGAACAGACCTAAGCTAGGATCTTACATGCTCAACACTAATGGGGCATGCAAGGGACCCTAGGAGTAAGGGTATAGGGGGTGTTACTAGGAGTGATGATAGAGAATGGGTGTTAGGATTTACTAGGGCCTACTCTTGGGCTACAAATAATCAGATAGAAATCTTAGCTCTTCAAGAAGGTCTCTATCTGGTGGAAGAAAACAATCTCACTCCTATTGAAATATGTGTTGACTCGACTGAGATTAGCTTATGGCTTGCCAATGGAAACTTACTTTATGATTCAATTATTGATGATTGCAGGTCAAAACTAAGAAGACTAGGAAGACCCAAAGTGGTACATTGCTATAAGGAGCAAAATGGAGTCGCAAATGCATTAGCAAAGCTAGGCTGTCAGTAGGAAACACAACTAACAAGTCACTTTTTTTAAGTTTCGCCTATGTGTGCAAAGAAACCACTGTGGGCAGACATGGCAGGAACTTTTTTTGCTCGATCTATTAACGATTGTAATTTAAACCCAAACTCGGGGTCTAGTTATGTTTTTGTAAATCCTAACTAACTTTTCCTGGATCCAATCCAGTGTTTCTAATTTAAGTCCTTCTTGCCCAAAAAAAAAAAGTATCAATTATTTTTATATGTAGATAAAAACCTAAAATAAAAGCAAAAATTTAACATATCAAAAGTTTATGACTTTTTAAAAATATCGATGGATATGTGATGAATCTTCAAAGATATGCATTTTTTTGAAGAATCTGACACAAACGATATTATTTTTAAGAAGTTCCAGCGACATATATAGTAAAAAACAACATAAAGGACCATCTACAACTTTGCATAACCTAAAATGTGTCTATGTACTATAAAACATATTTAATTAAGAAAAAGAAGATAAAACTACAATAATAGTTCTTATCTTTGTGTGTTCCTCTGCTCTTTTGTTTGCTATCGGCTTGATTTGTATATTTATTAAATTTAACCTTTTGCCCTTTGTCATTTGCTTGTGTGTAATATCTCATTTAGATCTATCCTAATTCTTAACTGCTTCATCTATGAACATTGAACACCTAAATTATGTTTTGTAACTCTTATGTGTACCCAAGATAAAAAGGAAAAAAGAAGAGGAATATATTATACAAGTTCAGAACTTCTTGCCAAGAATGATTCTTTCTTGAAATTGATTTTGTCATAACCCAATCTCGCATAACCTTGCCAACTATTTAAATATCATTTTTTATGTGACCTAAAATTAAATGTTAAAAACATGAAAAAATATTTCACATATATAGAATAAAGGCATGTATAGTTAATCATACCTTTATCGACATTGTGATTGATTTAGATATGTTCTAAACGTGAACATCCTCGCTGGACTAAGTATGAGAGCTTTTCAAAATTATATTGCATACATAAATAGAAAATTAATAAACATATTGTGTTGAGTATAACAAATCAAACACAAGTACATTGAAAAAGTCATTCCTATCGTTGATTTTTTTTATTTTTTAATTTTGCAACTCCTCCAACTTTCATCGGTAAAAGAAATCATGATAGTTAGGACTGGGCATATTTTAGTTCAAATCAAAATAATCGAAGAATCAAACCAAAATTTAATTTTGGTTTCAGGTTTTCAATTTTTCGGATTGGTTCTGATTTTAAATTTTAGAAATTCAATTAAACGGTTCGATTTTCGATTTTTCAAAAGAGAAATTTGGTTAAACAGAAAAATCAAAATTACATATATATTATTATATATAATCCTAGTATAAATATATAATATAATAACCCAAATCTTTACGTCCCTAACTGGTAGTTGTTTTATGGACTGTTTTTATAAATTTCGTGTTATTTTGTGGATTGTTTATGTAAACTTATGCATAATGCATTTATGTATTACGTTAAACTTATGATTATTTCATTTCATGTATGTTAATTATTTATATTTGGAATGAAAAATAGGTTTAAAATTTTTTTTTTTTTTTTTAAAAATGTCACCAATTTTAAATGTCAGTCAAGACAAAGAAGGTTTACTTCTTTAATCTTCAAAGCCAAAATAAAAAATCGAAATAACATAAACGAATTTGTGTTTTCATCGTATTATATGAATATAGTATACACTTTTCATCTTATTTTATTCCTTTTTTTATTTTTATATTATTTATTTTTAGTGTTTTCCTTTTTTCTATTTTTCTCTTTCTTACTTCCCTTGTTTATTTTCTTTATAAAAAACAAATCCCATTTTTCTTCTTCTAACTCCCTAATATTAATACTTTCTTAACTGCCACAGAAGTATTAACAAATAATTTATATAAATATCTCCATATCATTTTTCATTTTTAGACAAAAAATTACAAAAGCGTTGTTAAAGAAATATTAAAAAGTAGTGCATTTATACCAACTATAGAAATTCATTTGCAGCTTATTCACAACAAATGCTAAGTGACACATAAGTTTTTATTAAGAAGCTTTGTTTTGCCTTTACTTGTAAATCATAAAATTTTATAAGTAGCTTTCAAAAGCATACTTTAGCAAAAATTTTGAATTATCGTAAGGAAAAAATGCTAAGTACACCACATTTTGTGTCATGAAAAAAAGTTTCTCCGGATCACCACTCCATTGAATGATAATTTACGGTAGTCATTTATATAGTTTATCACTTTCACAAGAATAAAAATCTACGATAGAATATGTTACCTTCTGAATTACATAAGGTGCTCATACACGCAATTTATAGAATTTCAAACATATTGTGAACGTAAAAAAAAGTTCTTCAAATCCATAGCTGAAGGAATACTATATAGAATTCACAATACTTCATATAGTTAAATTTAATAATCTACGGAAACGAAACATATCACAAAATCATATCACAAGCAATCTAAATATGTATCATAAAAAAAATTATTTAATCTACAATAAAATTAAGATCTATCTCAAAAGTAAATTAAAATAAAAGGACAAAAAAAGAAATTTGTTAGTCACTCAACATACCTCAACGATTGTGTGAAGAAAACTTATGGCCATCTATTTAAAATCTTTGAAATTCTTATTGATTTATAACTCTTTATTAACCTTATAACCTTTCAATGCCCCACACCTCTTCATTATTTGAAACTGTTTACTTTCATTTATCATCTTAATTTTTTTTATTGCAATAATTATTTCTATTAGTATTAATGTTCAACTCTTTCGTTTTCCATAGAACATGAAATTAAATGAAAGAGAAGGCAAAAAAAAATATTGAGAAAATGTATATTTAAAAGTTAAGCATTTAATTGTACATTACAATTACAACGGAGTTTTTATAATTAAGAAATTTATTAGGTTTCAGTGAGTTGTAATTAAATGTTTGTCTTAAATTTTTTTTCATAAAAACATTTAATATTAAATTAGAAGAATGATGAAAAAAGTTCAAAAATATGAGAAAAAAGAAAAATGAAAATGAAGGTCACTAAGACATGCCACATAGGATGGGTTACACTCTCCTTTATATATATACTAGAGGTGCATGGTCCGTGTCAGCACGGGCCGAACACTATAGACATCTTTTAACACCAATATTCGATATTGATGCGATACAAACATAAATGTACATTGATTTAAAACGATAATTTTTTAAATAATAACTATTTGACGGTACTCGCTAAGGAGTGAAGTTTTATAAGATAGTTTTTTTCCACATGATAAAAAAGTGTGATGTGTCGTCTAGTCGGGTTATTTTAATTGTTTGATGATAAGATTGAGACCTGTTACAAAATATAGAAAAGATGTATAACTAATATTCATAGGATTATTTCATATAAAAACTGGAACAAAAGATACTTCAATTAACCATAAAGTCTTGGATCATCTTCTCAAAGATGATTATGGTTGAAGCAGTTGCAACAAACATGTCATAAACGCCTATTTTTCTTGTTTTAATTAAATACTATTAATTTTCTAATATATAAATAACTTATAAAAATTAATTAGGGGTGATTTAGTAAAATCACGACGCAACTCTTGAAGCAGCCATGTCAAAACCAATGTTTTAATTAAATATTATGAATTTTTTAATATATAAACGACTTATAATAATTAATTAGGGGTGATACAGTTAAATCAAGGTTGAATGAGGTCAACTTAATTTAATAAATAAAGAGTTAATTTATCATTTTATGTCTATTTTATTTTTTAAAAAATATGATTAAATTTTTAACACTTAGATGATTCATAATAATTAATTATAAGCGATATTTAGCAAAATTATGGTTGAAGCAACTGCAACAGACATGTCATCTAATTTTTTAATTAAATATTATTAATTTTTAATACATAAATGACTTACAATAATTAATTAGGGATGATATAGTAAAATCACGGTTAAAGCAGCTGAAACAAACGTCATAAATATCTATTTTTTAATCAAATATTATTAATTTTAATATATAAATAACTTATATAATAATTAATTAGGGGTAATTTAGTAAAAAAATTATTAATTCTAATATATAAATGACTTATAATAATTAATTTTGGGTAATATAGTAAATCACGGAGCAGTTAGGGATAATATAGGCAGACATGTCATCTATATTTTTAATTAAATATTATTAATTTTTTAATACATAAATAACTTATAATAACTAATTAGGGATGATATAGTAAAATCACGGTTAGAGCAGCTGAAATAAACGTTATAAATATTAATTTTTTAATTAGATATTATTAATTCTAATATATAAATGACTTATAATAATTAATTAGGGGTAATATAGTAAATTACAGTGTAATTAGGGATAATATAATAAATGACGAAGAAGCTGATTTTTTTATTTAAATATTATTAATTTTTCAATACATAAATGACTTATAATAATTAATCAGGGATGATATAGTAAAATCACTGTTAAAAGAGCTGAAACAAACGTCATAAATATCTATTTTTTTAATTAAATATTATAAATTCTAATATATAAATGACTTATAATAATTAATTAGGGTAATATAGTAAAAAATATTATTAATTCTAATATATAAATGACTTGTAATAATTAATTAGGGGTGATATAATAAATTACGGAGCAATTAGGGGTAATATAGGCAGACATGCCATCTATATTTTTTTAATTAAATATTATTAATTTTTTAATACATAAATGACTTGTAATAATTAATTAGGGATAATATAGTAAAATCACGATTAAAGAAGCTTAAACAAACGTTATAAATATCTTTTTTTAATTAAATATTATTAATTTTAATATATAAATGACTTATAATAATTAATTAGGAGTAATATAATAAAAAAATATTATTAATTCTAATATATAAATGAATTATATTAATTAATTAGGGGTAATATAGTAAATCATGGAATAATTAGGGGTAGTATAGTAATTGATGAAGCCCTGGTCGAAACCAGTGCTTCTATTATGTAGAAATATTTTAGAAGTATCTTTTTAATTGATCAGTATAAAAAAATATAAAATTTGATAATTAACAGAAACAAAACACCATATTTTGGTACGCTTTTTTTCATCAATGGGGTAAGAGAGGAATTGGTTAGGGGGTTTATGTACAATGAAGTAATTATGGTGGTGTAGGTAAAAAGATTTATGATATTTATCTGAAAGCATTGAAAAGTTGGAAAAAAAACTGGAGAGAAGACACTCTTTTTAAAATAAAAAGTTTCCATATATTTTAGGAGTCTAGTTAATATAATAAAAATAATTAAATAATAAATTAAAGAAAATACTGAAAAGACAGTTTTCTTTTCACCTGTAAGACACGCTTTTTAAAATCAAAAGTTTTCATATATTTTAGGAGTCTAAATTAGCATACGTGTTTTGCATGTGTATTTCATGTTCATATATTCGAGTTACGAAATAAATACCAACAAAAAAGTTTAAGTTCCTAAAATTGTTCAATATTTTGAAGTTTAAGTACACCTCTCTTTTAAAAAAATTATAGACGAATTAGTATTATTTCTTCGAAATAAATAAAAAATTTTCTATTTTAACTTCAAGTTCCTATTCAATATTTAGGTCCAAATATAAAAACTAATATTAACATTAAAATACCTTCTTAAATTTAAACTTCAAGATTTTAATATCTCATCTGAATCACTTAAGAAAAATATTGTAACTTTATCAACTTTTTTTGATGAGAAGTAATACTATTAATTCTTCTAAGAGTCAAGTTAAAAGAAAAATTGAGGTTAAATAAATTTAAATGATGACTTTGGCCTCATTTATTTTCTTTTAATATGAATGATTTAGACATTAATTTATTATATACGTCTATATTTTCTACTCAAAAATCTCATATGAAGACAATAAACTTTAAGTAACAATACTTCAAAATAAATTGAGAACTTGCTATTTTAACTTTTAAGTTCTGATCCATTATTTAGGTCCAACTATAAAATTAACATGAACAATAATGCCTTCTAAAATTTAAATTTCAAGGTTTTAATATCTCACCTAAATCACTTACAGAAAATATTGTAAGCTTATCAATTTTTTTTAAAGAAAAAAATTACCACTATTAATTCTTCAAGAGTCAAGTTAGAAGAGAAATTGAGGTTAAAATAAATTTAAATGATGACTTCGGCGTCATTTGTTTTCTTTTAATCTGAATGGTTTAGACATTAATTTATTACATACATCTTTTTTTTCTACTCGAAAATCTCGTAATGAAGACAATAAACTTTAAGTAACAATACTTCAAAATAAATTGAGAACTTGCTATTTTAACTTTTAAGTTCCTACCAATATTTAGGTCCAAATATAAAATTAACATTAACATTAATACCTTCTAATTTTTTTTTTTTAAATTTTAATATCTCATATAAATCACTTAAGAAAAATATTGTAAACTTATCAACTTTTTTCAACGAAAAAAACTACTACTATTAATTCTTCTAAAAGTCAAGCTAAAAGAGGAGCTGAGGTTAAAATAAATTTAAATGATGATTTTTGCTTCATTTGTTTGCCTTTAATCTGATTGGTTTAGACATTAATTCATTAAGTATGTCTATTTTTTTTTTTACTAAAAGATTTCGTAATGAATTTAAAAGAGTCTAATAATTTAGATCTATAACACATACGATACAACAAAATTTAAGTAACAATCAAAACAAACATTGTATTTTAAGTAAGAACACAATACAACATAATAAATAACAACCATTCAAACAGAGCTAACCACTCAATGTTAAATAATCTAAGCTAATCATCAATTTGGAGGTGAGTTTGTGAGAAAGAAATGGTGATTTATTATCAATCTACTTACACAATTGACAGCATAACAATATAGTGAGTTGTGCAAAAACTGAACTAAAGAAATGAAAATATTAAGAAGTAAAAATAACTATTCTTTATCCACGTAATTTGATCAAAAAAGAATTTAATTTTAGACTTTTATATGATTTATATTAGGATACTAACGATTGTGATTGGGAAAAGAGGACTCCTATAATATACTAGAAAGGACTCCCACCTTGATTTTTATTCTGCAAAATAAAAATGTTTTGACAAAATGATCTAGTGTTGCCAAAATCACGTGTTTGTTTTGCCAAAGAAGACAATATTATAGGATTCCTACCATATATATGCTTTTTACAGTGTCAAAAAGAATGAAAGGTTATTCTCGTACGTTTTTGTTTTGCGCCAAAAATAAGACAACATTTGTTAGAATTCCTATTATATGTTTAGTTTACAAAAAATAATTGGAATTTTTTATTTCCTAAATATTATAAGAAAAATAGTAGATGACAGTTTTGTCTAAGGAAGTATTTTTTAATGAAGGACAAAAAGTTCAAATCACTTTTCTAAAAGTCTTCATATCTTTAATATATTTTAAATATCTATGTAGCTAATTTTAAAAATTATGTATAGTACTATAAATCATTACAATTTATAATAGATTATATTTAATTTTAATCACCTCTAGTTCGATGAAACTGATACACATCTTTATCATAGGCTCAAAAAACATGCACAATATCTTCTAACCATTAACCTGCATTGTTTATTAAGTTTTTTCTAAGTTGGATGTCTTATTATCATCTTATAAATAATGTTGGATAATTTAGTGTGCAATTTAGAAGTATTAAAATAAATAAGAAAAAGATTTATAGAAGGAAAATCCTACTCAACCATACCATTGTTTTTAAGTTTTCAACCGTATTTTTTTAAATTCTACATTCCAAATCATGTTTGTGCTTGAGATCATAGTAAGAAGGTTTTACTTTTTTTTTTTTTTAAAATGCTACTTGACAGAATTTACCGTTCTTTAATATGTTCAAAATTACAATAATGAGTTAGGTCTAAAAAAAATTCTCTCAAGTTAGTGTATGTATGAAAATAAGTTCAAGAGGAAAAGAAATCACATTGTAATTGTGAGGATGATAAAATGATATATTATGCTATATATGAGTTTTAAAATAGCTTGAACCATTAATAAATTTCAGAATTTTATATATAAACAATTTGGAACAGTACTACTTAGTGTGAAAAGTTAGATTTAAGCTTATCAACTACAAGTCTCTCAAATTTTTAAAATTTATATTCATATACAGTAATAAGTAAAGAAAATATTAGTTCTCTTGCGATGTAATTCAAAGCCAAAAAACTAAAGCAACCCACCCGATGTAGATCTTCAAAATCTGCAACCTGCCCTACCTCATAAAATCTTTCTTCACTTAACAGGAATATTGAAGAATAAATCAATAATAATTTATATAGATTTATTCATATATTAATTGAAGGTCTAATAGCTTTACAAAGACAATAAATATATTGATAAGTGAGAAGTAGAAAAAGATCAATAGTATTCTTAAAACATTAAGCCTAGAAGAATTAAGTTTTCTTTCAACATGGATGCATCTTCTCAATCGAAAAAATACCTTGAAGATACTTTTTTCGTGACTGAAACAACTGATAAGCTATGCATTCTCTATTCAATCCCACACACTCTCTCATAAAGCTCAGCTCTTCAGATCGATCGTTCCCTCTTTCAAAGTCCTTGCGAGGTTTTCTTTCGGTTGATTAAGAAGAGGGATTGGAGTGGCATAAAATATGCCGGTCAAATTCTCTCGAAAACAGCCGCTCTACCTTCACAAGATAATATTAAGGTCTGCGTGCAATCTATAGTCTATCTTCCCCAGACCCCACTTACGGGGTTTCACTAGGTATGTTGTTGTTGCTGCTTCAAGTTTTAAGCTGTCTCATGTCGCACAAAAATATGGTCTACCTTATGTATTTGAATCTATTTTCCCTTCTTTAGTTTCCATGCCACTTTTAACGTGAGAAAAGAAAAAGATGTATCATGAGGCATTTAAGTTGTTACATTTAGTTTAATTAAGGAAAGAATTTGTACAAAATATAATTGTAAACCTATAAAAATCCTAAAGTTTAGGATTTGTTCAGCGGACTCCTTCTCAAAGAATTTTTTTTTTTATATTTCTTAATTAGAGAAAATGAGTAAAAAGATAATTTTATCTATTGCGGAAACTTTTATTAGATAATTTTATCTATTGCGGAAACTTTTAATAAAGGGCAAAAAGTTTAAATCACTTTTGTAAGGGTCTTCACACTTTTAATATTACTAGTTTATGTGTATGCGCCTCGCGCGTGTATTTCACTTTAATGAATTCAAATATTACACTAAATAAGATATTCGTTTAAATTGATAAAGATGAGTATAATAATTAAATTAAACATCTTTTGAATATGTAAAGATGGAGACTTTATTTAATTAAATCTAACATTTACCAAAAAAATTCTCAAAACCAATTACATTCATTTACCACCTGCAAACTATAACAAAACAATATAATGATAGAGATATGAAAATAATACAATTAAATCTAACCTTTACACAAATTTTGTGTAAAGCCGACAGACATTCATCTACCACTTGTAAAACACAGCAAAACAATATGATGATAGAAACATCAAAATAATATAATTAAATCTAATCTTTACACAAAAAATTTATCAAAGTCGTCCGACACTCAGTTACCACATGTAAATAATAACAAAATAATACGACAATAGAGATATCAAAATAATACAACTAAACTTTACCTTTACACTATTTTTTTAATAGAGATATAAAAATAATACAATTAAACCTAATTTTTACCTAAAAAATTCCTGCAATAAGGATTCATGATTATGCTTAGAATCCATGTGTTTGCATTAGTGGAAAGTAATTGAATTTTCTCCTAAAAAATAATACACGTAATCTATAATTTTTCCAAAATATAAATTATTTATCTTTACTTCTACTATTATATTTATTTGCCAAATATAAGGTATTATAATTAGGATTCTTTTGCCAAATATAAGTTACTATAATTAGGACTTTTTTAATAATGGAGATTTTTATTTTTCCAAAAATATACATTATTAGTATTTATGTATAATTGTAATTTAAAAAAAATAGTAAAAAGACGATTTTGTCTAAAGGGGAGTGTTTTAACGAAGGGCAAAAAGTTCAAATCACTTTTCTAAGGATCTTTATACTTTTAATATATTATATATTATATTGGGTTATGAGTCTTTTTTCCTTCCTATGTCGATAAATAAAGTTCAAATTGGACCAACCCAATTTTGCCTATAGGCCCATTACTATGGGGCATATATATAGATATTTTTAGGTCTTATTTCATCATCCACAAATAGAGTTTTAGCAACCACAAAAGAGAGAAAGTATGCAGATTTTCGCACCCCAATTTCAGGCATGGCAGTCAACTTCAAATTGTAATTTCCGCTTCGTTGCTTGTCTGATTAAGCTGATTTTTAAATACCTTGTTCCTGTCATCTCAACCATTGATTAGAAACTGATGGAGTTAGATTTGATGGCCTGTAGCTCCTATTTTTTATTTTTGAATAGTAGCTGCATTTTGGGTATTTGTGCTCTTTTTTTATTCTTTAGTTTTGGTGCTATCTTGTTGTGTTGTTGCTCATTGTTTGACACTTGTTTTGTGGCCAATTTTGATAACAATGTTGTAAATATTGGTGATTATAGTGGAGGTTTTGGTCCCGTGATTTTTTATTCTTCACATTGAAGGATTTTTCACGTAAATTTGGTGTCTCTTGCGATTGATTTTAATTCTTATCTTATCGTATTTTTGTGACTGGTATACTTGCTTCTATATTAATATTTTTCTTGAGTTATTTTGTATCCTCTTGGTTCAAATTGTAAGAAAAAGCTTAGACTTGGGTATTCTTCCGTTGTTACCCTGTCAAGCATTTCGTTTGAGTCCTTTTCTTTTTCAGCAAAGTGATATCAGAGCGTTGGTTGTTGTTTATTTTAGATTTGAATGATAGGGGAATATATGAGAAAAATGATGTATTTTAATGGTAGTAATTATCATACTTGGAAAGACAAGATGAAAGATTTTCTCTTTCTTAAGAAAATACATTTGTCTGTGTTTAAAAAATCTCAATTCATGATAGATAAGGATTGAGCACCTATAGGTTTGTGGCTATATCAGACAATGGGTTGAAGATAATGTTAGAAATAATATTGTGAATAAGACACATGCAAAAAGTTTGTGGAACAGCTCGAGACACTTTATGCTTTGAAGACTAAAAATAATAAGTTGTTCCTGCTTAAACAATTGATAACTATCAGGTATAAAGAGGACAATCCTATTTTTGATCATATAAATAATTTTCATGGTGTCCTTGACCAGCTGTTCGGAATGGGTGTAAGGTTCGATGAAGAAATTCAGGGACTTTGGCTTCTTAATGCGCTGCTTGACTTTTAGGATAATTTTTGAGTTTCTTTGACTAATTTTTCTCCCAGTGGTGTTATAACTATGGAATATATTAAGAGTGGTGTATTGAATGAAGAGATGAGAAGAAGATCTTAGGCCTCATCTTCTTCATCTTCACACTCTGATTTTTGATTACTGAAGAGAGGGAGAGAAACAAGTCTAGAGGTTCTAATGATAGAGATAAAAATAGAAGCAAGTCGAGGTCCAAATTCAAGAATGTTATATATGACTATTGCAATAAAAAGGGGAATATCAAGAAATATTGTTACAAGTATAAGAGAGATATGAGATAACAAAAGAAAGAAGAAGACAATGAAAATCGTGTTGCTGTTGTTTCTAATGATGATCTTTTTATTTTTTGTGGTGAGAATGCCATTAACCTTGTTCGTGATAAGTCTAGCTGGTTTGTGGATTCTGGTGCTCTTTCTCATGTTACGTCAAAAGAAGGAATTATTTTCTTCTTATACTTTTGGTGATTTTGGAATATTGAAAATGGGCAATAACGATGAAGTTAAAGTACTTGGCATTGACACTATTTGTTTGGAAAGTAACAGTGGTTCCAAACTATTTCTCAACAATGTCAAGCACGCTCCAAATGTTTGCCTGAATCTGATTTTTTAGGGAACCTTGATGATGAGGGTTATAGTAACACCCTTGGTGATGGTCAGCGAAAGCTTACTAGAGGTTTGATGATTGTGGCTCTAGGTGACAAGTTGTCTAACTTATACGTATTTTAGGGTTCTACACCTAGAGTCTTGTTAAACTTGGTAGAGAATGATAGTTTATCAGAGTTATAATGTAGAAAGTTGAGTCATATGAGTCAGAAGAGAATTGATAGTTTGGCTAAGAAAAAATTACTTTCTAGAGTGAAACAAGAAAAGCTGAAGAATTATGTTCATTGCTTAGCCATTAAACAGAAAAAAGTTCTTTTCAGAGTCGTCCACCTTTAAGAAAGCTTGATTTGCTAGAGTTGGTACATTTTGATTTATGTGGTCCCTTTAAAGTAAGGTCTCATGGTGGTGCACCTTACTTTGTGACTTTTATTGATGATTATTCTCGCAAATTCTGAGTATTTTCTTTGAAGTTCAAGGATCAAGTACTTGATGTGTTCAAGGGTTTTCAGGCCTTGGTTGAGAGGCAGAGAGGGAAGAAATTAAAATGCATCTGCTCAGATAATGGTGGTGAGTATATTGGTCCTTTTGATAGATATTGCAGAGAGTAGGATATTCGACATCAGAAAACTCATCCAAAGATTCCTCAGTTAAATGGTTTAGCAAAGAGGATAAACAGAATGCTAGTTGAGAGAGTTAGATGTATGCTTTCAGATGTTAAACTTCCAGATTCCTTTCGGGTAGAAAAACATAATACTGCTGCTTATGTTATCAATTTATCTCCTACTGTTGCTTTGGATGGTGATGTCCCTGATAGATTTTGGTCAGGTAAGAATATTTCTTGTGATCATCTTAGAGTCTTTGGGTGTAAATCTTTTGTGCATGTTCCTAAGAATGAAAGGTCAAAGTTGGATGTTAAAACTAGGTAGTGTATCTTCATTGGCTATGATCAAGATGAATTTGGACATTATTTTTATGATTCAATTGAAAACAAACTTGTTAGAAGCCATGATTTTGTGTTCTTTGAAGACCAAACAATTGAAGATATTGACAATGCTGAGAAGATTGATTCTCAGAGTGGTGAGAGTCTAGTTGATGTTGATCCAGTTCCTTTGACTACTGTTCCTGAAGAAAATCTTCATGATGATGAAAATCAAATTGATAATGAAGATGATGATCATTTTCAGAATGACCAGTATGATGTTGTTAATGCTCCAGTGCAAGTTGATATGGTTGATCAACAACCAACTGTTGATGCTTCAGAGAGTTCTCTCAGATGATCTACTAGAGAGAGAATGTCTTCATCTTGTTATTCTCTCAGTGAGTATGTACTCTTGACTGGCGGGGAGAAGCTGAGAGTCTTGATGAGGCCATGGAAAGTGAGGAAAAAAAAGTGGTTTGATTCTATGGAAGATGAGAAACATAATTCTTTATGCTTCCTTGAAGGTTCTTGGATTTGGTTACTTGATTTCTTTATTTTTTTGGATAGAAAGGAATGAAACTGATAAATTTGGGGGAGGATTGAGGTTTCTTTGAGAGGAGATTGGAGAATATTGGAAAATAATGCCCTAACTGAAGCTTTAAGTCATGAATTTACGAATTACGTTGATAGGAAAAGACCTAACAGCCCCTCAGGAGATTAAATTTGTAACTAAAAGCTGATTACAAGGGCACCACGATGTGGTGACTGCATCATCACTATAAGTAGTGCGACGCTATGCTATCGCAGTGAGCTACTAGAATCAAAATCCAAACACTACCCAATCCTCATCTGAAAAATCCGAAACTTCCCCGATGCATGCTCCTTACACGTCTGAACATGAATTAACTCAAAGAACTATGTCTCGAGGTTGGGAAGACTCATTTAAAAATCTTCGAAGTTAAGAGGCCAAAAATATGGCTAAGTCCCCAACACTTAGCTAAATTTTCAGCCTTTAAGCCCCTTATGCATGCAACTAGGAGCTAAATTGAGCTAAGAAAAGTATGGGGTATTACAATATCTCTCCCTTGGGAATATTCATCCTTGAATGAGATTGATTAAGCTAAGTGTACTGTTTTGAGTTAATTGATATCATGTACTGAACATACATGACTATGAACATAATTGCATAACTGATTCTGAAACATGATACATGAATTGAATATCATGAACTAAACTAATATCCTTGAATACATGTAATGACATGATAATGGTTATAAGGCTGAGATAGAAACGAGAGAGTCGACTTATGAGTAACCATTACTTTAGGCTGGATCTAATTTCGTGAAGAAAAGTTGATAGGTTTAAGACATAAAAACTCAGGGTGTTACAACATCTCCCTCTTAGGATTATTCATTCCCCAAATGATACTGATTTGGCTAAAATACTCAGAAAAGACTGAGATAATGCACAAGACACGTATGAACTAAATCCTGACTGAATATCTGAATCTGAATCATGATGTATGACCTGAACTGAATTCACAATTTACATGGATGTGAACAAAATATCTCTTAGAATGGCGATATTCATGAAACTTCTGATGGTAAGACTAGATCGGAAGATTCAAAAATCATAAAAACTTTTTGTCTGACTACTAAACTGAATTGCTGGCTATACAGACCGAATTACACTAAAAGCTTATACTTAACTAGAGTATTTCTTCAGCACCCTTTCTAAGAAGTTATAATAATAGTAGGGTGCAAAGAACTTGGAAATGATCTGAATAAGATATATGAGTAAGGACTCTTAATAAGGCTATAACTCTATAACATGGGACATAGGCCTATGGAATATAAACTTAAATTGCTATGCCATAGACAATGCAACTGCTACTCTCAAGCTTAGACATACTCCTCAAATGATCCTTTAACTATACATTCCGCTTCAATACCACACTTTACTTGAGGATACTGAAAATACTCACATGGGCATTGATAAATCTATCTACTAAAGTCTGAGCTGAACTTGATTCTCTCACTATGTTCAAGCCTACTCGAGTCTACAAAATGCACCCATAACACTGTATTACTAGCCAAAATCATGAATTCAATACACCCTGCATTTTTATAACTTCTCATCTCAAGAGTAATTCTTCTTATCACTTCAACAACTAAATTCAACCTCTTACTAAGAATGCACTAACGCACAATACATTCATCCACATATATACAAACATGACATTCAAGCCTATCATCATAACTACACATGAACTTCTAGGCAAATAACCCATCAAAACATCTTTTCTATACTCTCTAATAATTCTACCATTAATAACTTCCATGTGTTATTATTAAGAAAATCACGCACAAAATTTCAACTAGCCATGACATATATTAATAAATTGACCTCAATCTTACTCCACACTTATAACCTTAGATCAAACAAGCATACGACAATCTTTCCCTAATATGAAACATTTACTCTCTCCCATCTAAACAACTATTCATCTTCACTGCCATCTCATAAGGAGAGGTCACTGAAAGGTTAAAACATAAGGACCTAAAACATAAAAGGATACTATGTATAACTTGGACACTTAACTAAGGTCTAAGGAATAGAGTAGTAACGTCATGAATTCATTAACGAGGTCTAAACTAAGGACATTCATGACATAAATTTGAATTTCATTGATCATTAAGAGTGTAGCATGAGTACTAGAACCGGACATACTGTAAAGCATGAGTACATGAGTCATGAGTTGCATGACCTGAGTTTGGAGTTCATACTTTCATGGAATATGATTTGTACAACTGAGCAAATTAGATCTCCTTATACTAAGAACTGGAAGCGCACACAATTCTATGAAAAGTGCATGGATATGAGTTATGATCAGGGAACTAACATGTAAGGTATGAGTATATACCATGATAACTGAAGTACAAATACTGAAATAAGAGTAGGTTGGGCATCATCCTCCCTTACTGCTATTCTACAACATGCTGGCATCACTACTGGAATCTGAGAGCTTGACTTGGTTACTTATTCTATCATCTCCCCCTTAGCTATAAGCCATTACTCTAAGTCTGTGGGACTCTTTTGATAGACTCTAAACTGAATTGCAACCACTTCACTCTAAAGTTTGGAATATGACATTACTCATCAGTAATAAATTAACCCTGAAAGACTACACTTAAAAGTGCAAAACCTAGTGCTAATACTTCCTTCTGATATACAACTCTTAACCTTTATAGCTCTAATAGTCATCACATAATAAATTAAACACTAACTAACTTAGAATCTTCATGAGTATCACCATACTATGAGTTCACACTATTAAATATTTCAACACTACTTTCGATTAGCTCAATCTTCAAAGATTCCAACTTAGATTCTAAAATTTAATATGGATATCCCAAACCTTTAATGAACCACATTAACTTCCTTCATAGCCTACTAATATCATATCTCTAAATCACACCCACTTCATCATACATAATTTCAAATCAATAAACATAAATTATTGCATATACTATTTTAAGCCTTCTAGTTCAGTTATCATACAACTAACCCCATGGATACAAAATCTACTAAATTTGAATAACTAGATCATATTCTATCTACTGCTAAAATTCAGGGTCCATGCTTCTAACTCTAGATCATATGCTATTATAGGATTCTAAGAAGGGATTTGAAACCTAAGCACTAAGGTACTACCCATCCATTCAATGACTGGTTATTAGGAAACTAAAATTGAATGACTCTATTTCTATCAACTGAGGCATAATAAGAGTGGAGCTAGTCCATACTGAGAATAACATCAAAATCAGTCATCTCTAAATCCACAAGGTCAACTGAGGTGACTCTAGGATATTATGACCAGACAGTTCCTATATACCTGCCTGACTACAATAGAGACATCTACCAGAGTGGACATTGAGAAGGGTTTTGCTAAAGATTCGAGACTAACACCAAAATTAACAGCTATATAGGGGGTTACAAAAGAAAAAGAATCTCCGAGATCTAACAAAGCATAAACATAAAGATAGAAAGACTTATAACGTACCCGTAACCATATCAAAAAAACTTTCTTGATTATGTCGGGACTGAAGTGCATACAATCTGTTATGGCACTAACCACTGGTGGCACTAGAAGTGGTGCCCTACTGAGTCAGGCGACCCACTAGAGCTGATGACTAATTGGACTGACCCTGTTGGCACAAATCTCTTCCTCTCTGGGTAAGTACTCAATATTTCCTGATTCTATAGCCTGGCTTACCACACCCAAAATATACATCACTGCCAGATTTAGACTCACGCTGATGATTCCTATCAAACCTCCTATAGAGCAGATTGGTTCAACCACTATTCACACTACCTTAGGACTTAGAGCTTGGTGCCCTATCCCGACTATCTTGTCTGAACTTAGAAATTTATGCACTAGCTGAAGATGAGGATAGGGCTAAGAATTTCTAACGGAATTAGGAATGGTTACCACCCTTTGACCTTGGCTTAAAAATACCTATTATAACTCTCTTACTCTTTCTCGTTTTCTTCCCATATTTCTTCTTCTTAATCTGTTGAGCATAAACCATAAGCCTAGCTAGGACAACAACCTACTGATCATTCTAATAACTGCTGAATAAGCTAAGGTAGTGAAAGTAGCTCTGAATTTAGTGTGAGGGCCATGCTCATTCATAGGATCTTCCTGAATATGAAAATATGCAGGCTGCTTCTCGTTCCTTCTTCCATTATTTTTTTAGAGGCACTATGATAAACAAAATAAAAGATGAGTTAGAAAAAAAGTTTTAAATAGATATTATGATTATTTGTACGACATGAATATTGAAAGAATGAAAACTTTTCCTAAAACATTTTGTAGACTCTTGTCCATAAGTGTGGTGCGCTTCACACATAAGAACAAGACTTTACTCAATGCAGCTATCAGACTCCCCAAGATACTATAAAATCTTAGGATCTGATACCATATGTTTTCACGACCCAAGGCTACCCCCTAGTCGCGACAATGGTGCTTACGGTCACAAGTGACCACAAGCTAACCCATGAGCTGGTACCTACTGTGAGCACTGAATAAAGTAACAAAATACATATGTACGAAAGTAAACTATCAATTTCATAAGGTTTTAAATAATGATAAGATAATGTAAAACTAGATACTAAAATATATATCAAAATGTGTTTGAAATATCTGACTGCATGCCTGAAAAGCCTTTAACTGACTGACTTTAAAGTAGATGGGATAAGGCCCCAACTAACTCTGACTAACTAAATGATACTGAACTACTAAGTAACTAAAATAAAACATCATGTTCTCGGAAGATGAGGACTCACCACTACTGCTGTTGAGTAACGCTGGGATGTCTAATTGTGGTCAGGGAATTGAGCGTCCAAAACTATGATATAAGACATCATAGTGCAAAGAAAGTATGCGGTTAGTATTTTGAATGTACTGGTATATACGATGAGGTAAGGCTAAAATACATGGGTTAACTGTGTATGAAGTAATGACTGACTGAATAGAATGAGATAACTGCATATACATAAAGTAATGACTGACTGAATAACATGAGGTAACTGAGTATGCATAAAGTAATAACTGACTAAATAGCATGAGGTAATTGAGTATGCATAAATTAATGACTAACTAAATAACATGAGGTAACTGAGTATGCATAAAGTAATGACTAACTAAATAACATGAGGTAACTGAGTATGCATACATAAAATCTGAAATACTAAAAATACAAGACCAAGCATATTATATTTTTGAAATAATCTGTAAACTGAATTACTGAAATTTGATAACTGATTAACTGGAAGTCTGTATGCTATGATCAAGTATACCTAAACTAAATTCTGTATTGAATACTGAACTAAGACTATGGGAGGTATCATCTAACTAACATGCCTCAATCTGAGATAATCGAGGTCCAACCTGTAACCCAGTTGGAAGGGTGTCAGTACCGTGCCATAGGTACTAACAATGGTTGTGTGGATACACTAAAGAGTCACCCTCAATTGGAAGGTGCTCTAATGAGATATGTATTACCCTCAACTTATAGGTAAACACTTTATCTTCCCTCAACTATAGGTGATTTCTCTAACCTACGCTGGCTACGTAGTTTTGTAACTAAGGGACTGCTCTGGAAAGTGATCCCCCATCCCTGGGTTCGCTCAGTGCTAAATCCTACTCCCAACTAAACTAACACTAATTACTAGACTGAACTATGCTTAACTGAATAAGCAACTTATCATAGATAGCTTAATTGAATGATAATACTCATGGTATATTTGAATTCATCCTGAAGATACTGAAATTATATAAACAAATAGGTATCGGGTGTTCATAACCCACCAGCACTGAATAAAAATAACAATAATAACATGTGAAGCTTTAAAAACCATAATAAAGGCTCATTGCTCAAAACCCAACATTTAGACATTTTATCAATCACATGAGGGTCATGAATTTAAGCATGAGAATGGGTAAAAATGTGATTGAAACCATAGTTACTGTACTAAAACCATGAATTAGGGATTTAACATGGAAATTCACTATTTAAATATGTAAAAGGGCCATTCCATCGAAAATACTTGTAAACACAATACATAAATCAAAATTCATAAGGGCTTCATGGAGATAATTTATCATAAACATGTATAATTCATAATTTAAAATATAAAGAAAATGGATCCATGGACACCATGGGTGTAAAGGGCCCATGGATGAGCATCACACGTAATTTAAACCTTAAATCTTGAAATAGAAACACAATTCATTAAGATTCCTTGAAAGTTATTGGATTTGGTAACTTGATTTCTTAGTTTTCTTGGATATAAAGGAATGAAATTGATGAACTTGGGGGAGTATTAGGGCTTCCTTGAGAGAAAATTGGAGAATATTGTCAAATAATGCCCTAATTGAAGCTTTAAGTCATGGATTTACGAATTGGGTTTGATGGTCAAAGACCTAACTGCCCTCAGGAGATTAAATTTATAATTGGAACACTTATTATAAGGGAAATGCGATGTGGTGAGTGACTTATCACTATAAGCAGCATGACGTGATGCTATCGTGGTGAGCTGTTGGAATCTAAATCCAAACATAACCCAATCCTCATCCAAAAAATCCAAAACTTTCCCGAGACATGCTCCTTACACCTCTGAACATAAATTAACTCAAAAACCTATGTCTCCGAGTAGGGAAGACCCATTTAAAAATCCTCAAATTTAAAAGGCCAAAAATATGGCTAAGTCCTTAACACTTTGCTAAATTTTCTGGCTTTTAGCCCCTTATACATGCTACTAGGAGCTAAACTAAGCTAAGAAAAGTGCAGGGTATTACAACCATTTAGAAAGGCACTCTTCACATCTATATGAAGTATTTTGAACTCCATGTATAAGGAAAAAGCAATGAGAATCTTAATGGCCTCCATTCTATCCATTAGAGCAATAGTTTTATCACAGTCTATGCTTTCTTATCAGTTGTAGACTTGAACCACCAGTCTAGCCTTGTTCCTGATGGTATTGCCATGCTCATTAGCCTTGTTTCTATAGACCCACCTGGTCCTAATAATAGTTCCATCTGAGGGTCATAGGACCAGGTGCCACACTTTGCTTCTCTTAAATTGATGTAGCTCTTCTTGAATTGCATTAATTAAGTCTGCATCCTTCAATGCTTCCTTTATATTCTTGGGTTTAACTTGGGGTAAGAATGAAAAGAAAGCACCTAGATTTCTTGGTCTATATACCTGAGGCCAAAGAAGATAGTAGACTATCAAGAGGATGTAAGGACTGATGCTTCTATCTAGACCTTTGAAGAGTGGGTTAACTTGCACTAGGAGAAATTCCCATTGAGGTTTTACCCTTAGGAGACTGGTGATTCTTTTCACTGGTTTAAGGATCAGATTCTTCAATTGAGGATTGTGATAGACTAGGGTCCTGGTGATCTACTGAATTTTCATCTTTAGGACCTGAACCTAGTCCCTGTAAATATGGATCATGATCACTTTTATAATATTTATTTGGGATATTGATAGGATTTTCTAGATCAGTATTATCTGAACAAATCCCTTTACTGGCACTGCCAGCTTTATCAAACACAATATGAATGCTTTTCTCTGCATATTGTGTTTTTTGTTGTAGATTCTATAAGCCTTGCTAGTAGAGAAGTATCCAACAAAAACTCCTTCATTACTTATTGGATCAAATTTTCTAAGGTCGTTCTTCTCATTATTCAAAACAAAGCATTTACAGCCAAATGGCCTGAAGTAACTCATCTTGGGCTTTGTTTTGGTCATGAGTTCACCAGGGGTATTGTTTAGAATTGACCTAAAAAGACACCTAATGATCACATGACATATTGTATTAACTGATTTATCCCAAAAATTATGAGCTATAATTGTATCTATTATTATGGTCCTTCCGATGTCTACAAGTGTCCTATTTTTCCTTTCTACAACAGCATTTTATTGTAGTGTTCTACGAGATAAAAAGTTGTGACTGATGCCTAGCTCATTGCAAAAATAACTGAACCTTGCATTTTTAAACTCTGTTCCATGGTCTGATCTGATTTCATCTATTTTCTGATTATACTTCACCTGAACTTGTCTGGCAAAGGCTTCAAACATAAAAAATGTCTCTTCTTTGGATCTTAGGAAGAAGATCTAAGTGAACCTGGAGTAATCATCAATAATGATAAGGATGTACTTATTTCCTCCTCTGCTTGCCACCTTTACAGGTTCATAAAGATCCATATGAAGAAGCTGTAGAGGCTTGGGTGTGCTAACTTCTTTCTTTGGCTTGAATAAGGATTTGGTTTGATTTCTCTTCACATAGGAATCACACACCTTAGAGATATCCAACTTCTTGGGTAAACCTTAAACAGGTCCTTGCCGACCAACTTGTTCAGCAGGAGCAACTGACAAGGCCTAATCTTTTGTGCCAAAATTCAGCAGTATCTTTTTGCACACTCTGGTAGGTCATGTTCCTGGACTTGTAAGACCCCATACCAGCAACATACATATTTTTGTTCCTCCATGCAGTCAACATCACTTCACCCATCTTTAAGAGTTGTAACAATGCACTTATCTGACCTGAACTTTACTTCATCACCTTTATCATAAATTTGAGCAATACTCAACAGACTAAATTTGAGTCCATCCTCAAAGTGAACATCATCAATGGATTAACTTAAGTTGTTCCCAACCTTTCCAATTCTGAAAATGAATTCTTTATTTCCATCACCAAAGAAGACACTGCCTCCTTCATGGTCCTTAAACGAGAGAAAGTCTTTAATTTTTCTAGTCATATGCATTGAAAAGCCACTTTCCATGATCCAGTGATGGTTGCTTCCTCTTTCTTTGTAGTGCATAAACAATCAGTTGTTAGCTTGGGAAACCGTTTCAGCTTTAGTTCCTAAAATGGTGACAAAGGAAAAATTAGGTTTTTTTAGTCCAACCAGGTAAACCATCACCACTTTCTTTTGGTATAGAGATTTTTTTTCATCCTCCTTATAGCTGCAACTCTTGAGGGGCATGAATCTCTTGTATGGCCATTTTTGCCACAATGAGTACACAAGATTGTCTTTGATAGAGACATATTTGCTATATAAATCTTAGGCTGGATAAACACTATGGAACACCAATCCTTTTCTTCTATTTGATCCCTGACTAGTAAGGCTTTTCAGGACTTGAGATGAGATAGTCTACTTGAGAGCTGTTTCAAGCTCAGCCCTGACCCAAACCTAGTCCTTCTCAAGTTCTGCACTCCTCTCAAGAGAGCCTGTCTGATTTGAATTTGCGTTAGCTAATTTTTCTTCTAACTCAAATTGATTTTTTCTTTCTTCACTTTTCCCCTTTGAGTTAAACTTAGAAATTTCACTCAGTTTTTTATTTAAAAGATCTTTTTTTTCAAAGGAGAGTGACTTACCAATTTCATAAAGTTCAGATGCTTAACAGTTAATTCAATCTTTTCATCTTCACATTTATCAAGAATTTTATTCAGACATTCCTTATCTTTACTAAGTTTACAAACAATATCTATAAGCAAAGTAGCAAGAGACTTTAGTTCTTTAAGAGAATAATTTTTGAGGTTCTCTTTGATATCCAGGAGAATTAACTTGTCATCTTCATCATCACCTGACTTATCCATCAAGGCAAAGAGGGAGTCATACATCTTTTTGCTGCTCAAATTCATCTAAATCATTAGAAGAGTTACCCTATACAACTAAAACCCGCTTCACCACTCTGTCAGCTTCAGCTCTTTTATTGTACTTATCTAGAACCCAATCCTTCTTTTTCTCTCTTTCACCAGCTTGCTTAATATACTCTTTGTGTTCTACCTTATCTAAAGGACAGTTTTTAATATAATGACCGAACTTCCCATAGTTGTGGTATGTGTCATTTGCTTTTCCATCCTTGTATATCTGTTGGATTCTCCTCTTTTAGGAAGTGCCCCTATTTTTCTCATGACTTTGAGGAACCATTTGGTGATTTAAGATGTTTCCTCATCCTTAACACTGGTATCCTCCTTTGTATCCTTTAGTACCAGATTCTTCTCCTTTATATGCTCATTTTTAGATTTGTCCTGTTGCTTCTTAATCTCACGGGTCTTGAGATTTCCTATCAGCTCATCCATAGTCGTGGTTTTTATGTCCCTGGCTTTAGTGATGGCATCTATCCCACGACTTTGGTAAAATACTCAGAATCTTTCAAACCTATATGGATGGTCGTATGTCCTCACCCAAGTAATGAAGTTCAGTAGTTATTGTAGTGAATCTGGTGTGGATTTCTTGGATTGTCTCACCTTCTTTCATACTGGAGGCTTTATATTATGTTGTCAACATATCCACCTTAGTTTCCCTTACCTGACTAGTTCCCTCAAGTGTTGTTTGTAGGAAGTCCCAAATTTCTTTAGCAGTTTCACATGTAAAAATCTTATTGTATTCATTAGGGCCAATACTACAAACCAGTAGCTTCTTTGCTTTATAATTCTTTTCAATTTTTTTCCGATTAGCATCATTATATTCTAGTTTTAGGAATATTTGAAGTCACTTCACCAAATTTTGCTGGCTTTGTAGAAAAAAAAGGACCACCAATCACATCCCATAACTCATAATCTTCTACCATGATGAAATCATGCATTCGAGTTTTCCATCACTCATATTATTGCCCATTGAATCTGGGAATGAGAGGTTGAGTGGTAGATTGTCCCTCTTCAAGAATTGGAGGTGCAGCCATGTGAAAGATCCTTCACAGGTGTTAACCTTTTAGGAAAACCTTGCTCTAATACCAAATAAAGAGATAGATGAGTTACCCTCCTACTTTGGGACCTGGTCCCATACAGACGTATGCAACAAGAAACTTAACAATACAACACGTAAAGTAAATAAATAGAAAACACAATATTTTTTGCATGGAAAATTCTTGCTCAAGAGAGAAAAACTATGGCTTGCCTCCAGGATTTCCAAAGCTCCACTAATATTCAAGCAATCTTGAATACATAATTCATGATATCAAGGATTAAAACTCCTAATCCTAGCTTCTTCTCTAAGTAATAACTCTATTACAATGAGATAGATTCAATAACTCTACTGCATCAAGACCCAGCTAAATCTAACTGAATCAACAAGCTAACTCTAGCTTTAATATCACCCAACTCTAGATAACAACACCGACTTCAAGAACAGGAACAAGACACCTACTAATAATGGATAAAAAAAGTAGGCAGCGTTTATAACCAAAATACAAAGGCTCAATTACAACAAGAACATGAAACATAACGTGTGAGCGAGAAGGTTCCTTATTGCGAATGAGTCTTTGATTCAAGAGCTTCAAAGGATTTTTTTGTTATTGAAGATGAGTAATATATATAAGACAAGAAAACCTAGGAAGAGTCTCATTGGCTGAGACAAAAAAGTGCAGCTGCTTTCTCACCAGCTTTTGTATAATTGTACAACTGATCATGACATTGATATGAATACGATCAACCAAGTTCCTATGTAGTTGTGGCTTTGTCATCACATAGTCTTCAAGAATCACGTCCCAAAATATAATTTATCAATTATCAAACCAAATGACATAAGATGGAGTATTGCATTCAGAACAATCTCTTGTCATTTTTCTAGAGTTTAATTCTCTCGCATTGAAGAAGATACTTGATGGGTAGTGAGAAATATCTTGCGGAATTTTCATGGAGATCAACAAAATAAGATGTTAGAGATCCAAAAGAGTAAACCATGTTCTTAGAGAAGTGAACCAGTTGACAGATATTTTTACCCACTTGACTTTGGATTTTTCAGATACATAGCTAACAGTTTAGTTCCACAATTACCAGGACTTCAAGAAGAATCAAAGAGAATCGTAAATGCAAACAAAGTACAATTACCTAACGTAAGTTCAACATTGTCAAATCTATTGAACTAGATTGAGATAAATATATTAAACAAAAACAAAAAGAGGGGAGCATCAAAATGCATAGTCTAGGTATACATTCGAGTACTAAATCCATAGAAGTTCCGGAATAACAAAGTTTCAGATTCTAGTACAACAGGTTATCTTATCAATTTTTTTCATTTTTCAAAGTGTGGTATCATGTATTTGAAAATCCAGTCACTTGGGTGAGGGGTGGAACATCAGGTAGCATGCTACCAAATCTTGTCTAATTTTTCTAAAGCCCAAACATATGCACCCTTACAATCATTTTGCTAGGATGATCTAGTAAGCAGAGATAGAAGAATCCTTCTCTTATATTTTTCAATTCATGGCGTCCGGTGAAAGTATTGAGATTGTACAAATTAAATCGAACCAATCCCTTCAATCTTAAAGTTTTAAAACTCAATCAAGGAAGTGATTGTTAGTTTTCAATAATACATAAAAAAAGGACAAGCAAAAAAAAGCTATATATGTTTGTCACCGACCTGAACCGTTCTTGAAGCTTGTCTATCATCCTGATGGTTGTCACTGGTCTGATAAGATGAAGTGAACCATGGTTTTCATTTTTATTCGAGTATCTTCATTTTTATTTATTTATTTTATTCATGTTATTTTTGCTTGTTTTGTATTTTTCTAGTTTCCTATTTCGTATTTGGTTTGAATCTGTTCATAGTTGGGAAACTTTATCGTTGTTGAAGTTGGAGACTTTTTTGGATTCAGGAAGTTACGTGGGAAAATCCCATATAGCTGACTTTGATTTTGGAGAAAGTACATTCATGTTCCTTAGGACCAAACTATTTAAAACTAAATATTTTCTTAAATAAAATATCTCCTTAACTAATAATATAAAATACCCACTTCCAGCTTTAGTTATTTATCTCCCTTTTAATTTTTTTAAAATTTATTTCTCTACTTCTTTTTTAGTTTTACTCTCTTTTTCTGATTTCTTTTTTTTTCTTTTTATGCTTCTTTGTTGATTTATTTTTTATGTGAAGTTGTTTAATTCTTTATTTATTTTCTTTTTATTCTTCTTTGTTCATTTGCTTTTTATGTAATAATTCTTTATTTTTTCACCACAAGAAAATTTCACCTTTTTGATCCTTTTTTATTTTTATTTTTTATTTCTTTTCTTTTATAATTTATTTGATTCTCTTATTTTTAATTTTTTTTTTACATTTACTTCAGTCCATGTGATGCTATGACATTATATTTATATACTATCATGATATCATTGATGTTTGTTACAATCCTTAATGGAATTCTGTGATATAATCTCAGTATATCTATATACCGGTCATGGTATAATTGATTTCTACTTCAATCCTACAGTCAGACCTTCATATATATATATATATATAACAACATATCTATATACTGTCATGGCATCATTGATTTTTGTTTCAACCCTTCAGTCTGACCTCTATGATACCGTCATAGTATATATATATATATACACACACACATATATATATACACACACATACACACACATATACATATACACACACAAGCTAGTATCATTGGGGATTTGCTTCATATATATATATATATATATATATATACAAATATATATATATATACATATATACACACACACACACATAAAAACATGGTATCATTGGGGATTTGCTTCAGTCTATAGTGATATTATAACAATATATCATATACTATCACATTAATGTCTGGTTCAATCCTTAGTGGGATATCCAGTATACCATACAATATATCAATATATTGTCATGGTATCACTAGGCAAAGTTGGAGGAGAAATAGGATTATTTAAAAAAAAACACAATTCATTCTATTCATTACCATCTATTGAAAATCCCATCAATCTTCTGAAACTAGTAAAAAGGAAGAATTGAGCTCAGTAGTATTTTCAAGTAAGTACTGATCAATAAATTCTTTAACAGACGACAATGGATGAAATTGGACAGCTTATTCTATAACAAAACTTTTAATCATAACCCGTTTTTTCTATTTACTAAATTTCTTCAATTTCTTCTTCATTTCCTCTGAAGTTGTAGAACTCCATGAATAAAAGGTCTTTCCTTTTATCAAAAGATTTTTTTTCTGTAACATCTGGGTATTCATCTTTTCGACCTCTACTATAAATTTTAAGGTCAGATCTGAATCACTAATATCATCGTTGGTAGTGCAGAAAAGTTTTGAAACTTGAGAAAATTTATAAGGATATATGTTGAAGGAACCAATTAGTTTTGGATTATGGAAACAGAACCAATCTGGGTAAAAAAGATGTTTTCTAGAAGCCATTGAGAGAGAGATTTGATCGATGTTTTTGGATTATATTTTAAGAGGGTTTCTGCATGATTATTCTATGATTATTAGAAATAGGAATTGATAAAAGGAAGGTTGGAAGAAGAAAAACCAGCGTCTAAATTGAGATTTACCATAAAAAGTGAGCTTTAAAAGGAAGGTGGTACGAGACTTAATTTTTTTGTGTCGATTGGACATAATTAGAGTTATGAAGGAAGGGGGTATGTGGATGTAAATAGTTTAGTTTTTTGTTCTATTTAGTGTAATTTTTCTTTTTCTTTTTTTGTACCCCATAAGAAAATTTTTTACAGACCAACTTTCCTTTTTTTTTTTTATATATATTTATAGGATAAGAATATTTTTGCCCTTCTACATATCAAATGTTTTTACACTTTTCATGTTCAAATCTCCCTCAACCTATATTTTTATTTCTTCTTCATTTTTCTATTTTTTATTTTTCCTTAAATTTTATTTTTTCTTTTGCTCTTTTTTCTTGTTTTAGTTCATTTGTCTCAACCTTTATTTTTCTCTTCTCTTTTTACTTTTTTTTTGCTTAAACATTATTTTTTTTTTATTTCTCTTTTTTTCTTTTTGTAAAAAAATTATTTACCTCAAACTTTATTATTTTTTTTTTATCTTTTCTCATTTTGTCTTATTTTCTTCATTTTTCTCAAATTTTATTTTTATATTTTCTTCTCAGTTTTGTTTTTCCCAATCTTTATTGTTTTCCTTTTTTTTTTGTGTTTTATTCTTCTCTTTTTTCATTTTTCTTAACACTTATTTTTTTTCTTCTCTTTTTTTTTTCTTTGTTCTCAATCTTTATATTTTTTATTTCTCTATTTTTTTCTTCTCAACTTCTGTTATATTTAGATAATGAATAAAAAGTTGGATAATTCATAAAGAGAATCTTCTTTCTTTGACATCGCAGTAAATTTAAGGTCGTGACTTGATTTTTGAAAATCCTTGCTTCTAATGTAAGAGTTATACAACATCTCATAAATCAAGACGCAATATAGTAGTATGAACTCTTGCTCATGGGGAATGACTTATTGTGTGAAAATCCTCGACTATGTCCTGCCTCTAATGCGAGAGTTATAGAACATCTTATAAATCAAGATACAATGTGGTAGTGTTAACTCTTACCAAAAACATCTTATAAATCAAGATACAATGTGGTAGTGTTAACTCTTGCCCTTTGGTCATAACTTGTTCCTTTGGTAGGCTAAGTCTTGCCTCTACAACAAAAGTTATAGAATATCTCATAAATTAAAATACAATTTGGTATTGTCAACTCTATGCCCATGAAATATAACTTTCTTTTTGAAAGTCCTTGGACTAAGTCTTTCCTTTAAGGTAAGGGTTATAGAACATCTCATAAATTAAATACAATTTGATAGTATCAACTCTTGTCCATGGGATGTAACTTGTTATTTGACATTGGGCTAAGTCTTATCTCTGAGACAAGAGTTATAGAGTATCTCATAAGTCAAAGTATAATGTAGTAGCTTCAAATCTTGCCCATGCACTACTAGAAAATTGGCCTACACAACTGTATGAAAATCATTGCTATAGGCCTTAAAACTGTTGCAGTCATACTATGGCAATAGAGGTTATGCCCGTTGCATGAACTCGCTTTACCATAGATCTATGGAAACAGGTCATGTAACAATTCTCAAAACCATTGATAAAAGTAAATCTATTGCAACAGTTTATTCATCCATCAATAACGACTATTACCTATATCATTAGAATAGTTAAAATAGTTACAAACGATGTTTCACAATGGTTCTCTTGTCTGTGTTGCAATGAATTTTTTACTCAATTGGGATGGTTCTTATTGTTATTCTAATGGGTTTTACACAGTAATCAAAATGTTACAACAAAAATTATGTTTTACTTATTTTAATAGTCCTTATATGTTCCAACAATTGATAGCCTATGCTTTAGAAAATGCTACTGCAACAGTTCTGTTTTACCTATTGGAACAATTTAATTATGTCCCAGTAGTCTAGGCTATAAATATAAATACCTGACATTAAAAAATTGTATATACCATAAAAAATGATAATGGCTAAATGAAACTGAATGATCATAATTCAAAACATCCCTATCATAACATTATCCACCATAGGCTCAAAATAGATAATATTTATTTGTCATAATATTATCCACCATAAGCACAAAATATAAAAAAAATCATTCACAATATGATCCACGAGCAATATAAACAAAATTTGGCACATGTTTCAACTAGATAGCGAACTATAATAGTTCATAATGTTAACAAAAGAAATGGTCATACAACAATTTCACCCACTTTCAACCAAATCTTAAATATCATCCTCATCACTTCTTTCTTCATTCCCTTGATTGTTTTCTCCATCTACAAAAGTTGATAAATAAAAATTATGAACCAATTTTAATCGTGTATCTACTAGAACTTCAATTTTAGTCAAGTTAAAGATTGGAAGTGAATTTTAACCATGTATGAACATGAAAATTTCAATAGTTCTTCTTTGATAAAATATGAAAAACTTGGACAAACAATGAAAATATTAAAATATTGCTTGAAATTCTGTTAATTGTAGTTAGTTTCAATTATGAATAAAATTAAAATCTAAAGAAGTTCAATAGATCTCATAAATTAATTGTTCATACATCTTTCTTGTGTTGTAGATTTGGACATTTGGCAATAGTTTTTCTTTAGAGGAAGCAAATAACTTGGAGTCTACATTGACAATAATTCACCTCTTGATACACCAAATGGCTTACTAATTTTTAACTAAGGTGTGATATTCTCGATACCATGAAGGCGACCAATCAATTGCATATATTTTTCACTATTTGTAAAGAAGTGAACTATACTATTAGAATCGTGAACCTGCCACGAACAGGTTTACATTAGTTCAACTATTTTTACTAAGACATTATCAATAATAGGAGAAACATGTGTATTTTACATGCCTCTCTAGGTGAAGTTTTGTCCTCAAACTTGGTGTTATCTCTTATTTCAATAACAAAAGAATTGTGTTAGAACCTTCAGCATAGGAGTAAGGAAGTAAGTAGTACAACTATGAAGCGACTTGTATTCTTTATCATTGCCATAAATAACAAATTTGTCAAGACCTGATTTCTCAATTCATGATAGTTCCTACCTTATTCCACCAGTAGGCAAGACAAGCCATAGCCCAGAACAATAAGTAATAGGTTTACTGGAGGAAACTAAGGAAAGATCAACTAAATCAACACCAACAATAAATTTATAAGAAAATAAAAGAAACATATATATAATCTACAATACGGGGGCAATAAAAAGGACAAAATATACAAGATAATCCCGCTTAAGACCTAATAAGACCGATACTACATCCCTACTAATAAAATAAGAGTACGAGACCATATCCCAAAATATACATAACATATACCTAGTAGTCTCAAGGGAAAAAGACTATACTAGAACAAATGGAGGAAGATCAACCTTTGACGAAGCAAGCCTACCCACTCTGAATCAGTACTAGAATAGAAGAGTCACATTGATGCCGACTGCTAGTAATCAGATCTGTATCTAGAAAAAGATGAAGAAGTATAGTATGAGTACCAAAGAAAATAGTTACTCTGTAGGAATCATCGATCGATTAACCTCAAATACAAAATAGTATAACTAAAATGTGAGGTTATAGTCTAAGTCAGCAGTAAAAAGGGATAGAAAGGTAAACAACTACCGCACTATACAAATGTGATAAAAGAATAAGTAAAAGCAATATAGAAAGTTAAATAATGCAGTAATGAGAAGGTAAATCAAAAATAACCTAACTGGGCCCCATAAGTCCTTCAGGCACACTGAAGAAGACAATTGACCCAACTGTGCCCTCATAAGCTGGTGGGATACACAATAAGTAAATAAAGAAGAAGCTTAAATAATCCATAACTGAACTAGTCTTAATAACCATAGTAACCATCCAGATGTGTACCAGGCTTGAATAAGAACTG
The DNA here is from genome assembly GCF_002878395.1 of Capsicum annuum. Lineage (NCBI taxonomy): Eukaryota > Viridiplantae > Streptophyta > Magnoliopsida > Solanales > Solanaceae > Capsicum > Capsicum annuum. Next base: position 117,928 of record NW_025891168.1, read on the forward strand.
ATTGGTAGTAATGACAGGCTAGACGCGGGGCTCAAACTGGTAGTGACAGATAATAACAAGAGGCCATATGCTATATTTGAATTGGAAATAGTGGGTAATAATGAAAGTCCACATATATGATATACAACAGAACTCATTATAAGATGTTAGACTTGAAATGGTTCTCAAAGGAACCACAACTCCCAAAATAACACTTATAAGTGCTATAAATCCCAGATCATATCATAACCAAATGTCAGACTTGAAATGAAACTAATAGTAACCATAATCAATTGCCAAACTAAATCCCAAATCATACCGTAAATGATGCCAAAGTAGTGTCCGAACTCATAATAAATAATAAAAATAAATTATATGCTGGCCCTGAACTGTAACTGATATGCATTTAAATAAATATTTACATAACTTAGTTAAAAGAGAGAAGTCTAAGGTTTCCCAACTTAATGTCATGCCATTAGCTCATAAATACTACGTCATACTAAAACATAATGGGACCAAAATCTACCCAAATGGGGCCCTAATCAGATAAATAAGATATGAAAAAATATTTCAAATGATGCCCATGCTACAAATATCTACCCATAACCAACATAATGACATACATCCATGCCAACACCTTCATCAACTAGTGCTCCCACGCCCAGAAACAAGCAGGAGCAAGGGAACATGCCTTTTATGTCCAAGTCCTAGAATAGTATAAGTAACAGGCCTAATTATCCTCCCTGTGCTAAGTGTGATAGGACCCATCCTGTCATGTGTTTGGCCAAATATAGGGGTTTTTTTGGTTGTGAAAAGTTGGGCCACAGACTTAGAGAGTGTCTACACGCCAGGCAGGGGAATAGAGATGTGCGACCTCGGACTCAGGCTAATAGTGCCCTATCTCTTTTAGCCCATCCAGCTCCTCCTTAGGGCACTTCTTCTAGTACTACTGGCAGTCAGTGCCAAAACAGGTTCTATAACTTACCATCCCATCAAAAGCAGGAGGATACTCCCGACGTTGTTACTGGTATGCTCCGCATCTTTTACTTTGATTTTTATGTGTTTTTGGACCCTGGGTCAAGTTCCTCTTATCTGAACCCACTTGTAGCTGTGACTTTTTAAATAAGTCCCAAAAAGAATCCTGAGCCTTTCCTAGTTTCTACTCTAGTAGGGGAGTCAATTGTTGCTAAATAAGTATATAAAAAATGTCCCATTATTGTTCTTCATGGATTCATACTTGGTGATTTGATAGAGTTGGACATGGTGGATTTTGACCTTATTCTAGGTATGGATTGACTTCATTCCAGCTATGCATCTATAGACTGTCGTACTCGTATTGTTAAGTTTCAATTTCTGGATGAGCTAGTCTTTGAGTGGTCTGAGAGTTCAGTATCTCCCAAGAGTCATTTTATATCTTATCTCAAAGCCATAAAGCTAATATCCAAAGGTTGCATTTATCATCTAGTTCAAGTTAAGGACACTAGGTTCGAGGCTCCAACCATTAGTTAGCCAACATTGTTAATGAGTTCCTTGATGTTTTTTCAAAAAATCTCCCAAGGGTATCTCCCGATACAGAGATAGAATTTAGGATTGACCTTCTTCCTGATACTCAGCCTATTTCTATTCCTCCCTACCATAAGGAACTTGCATAGCTTAAGGAGTTGAAAGAGCAACTCAAAGATATTTTAGGAAAAGGTTTTATAAGGCCTAATGTGTCACATTGGGTTGCACCTGTTCTATTCGTGCAAAAGAAAGATAGTTCTTTGCATATGTGCATTGTCTATCATCATCTTAATAAGGTCACAGTTAAGAATAAGTATCCTCTTATGAAAATTGATGACCGGTTTGATCAGTTGCCAGGTGAGAGTTAGTTCTCGAAGATAGACCTTAGATCCGACTATTATCAACTTAAAGTAAGGGAGTGTGATATCCTAAAGACAATCTTCCGAACCCGTTATGGTCACTTTGAGTTTCTAGTCATGTCTTTTGGGCTAACCAATGTTCCAGCGGCTTTCATGGACCTCATGAATTGAGTGTTCAAGCTGTATCTTGATATGTTTGTCATAGTGTTTATAGATGATATCCTTGTTTACTCCCGTACTGAGAATGACCATGCGAATCACCTTAGAATTATTTTGTAAACTCTTAGATATCATCAGTTGTTTGTCAAATTACGCAAGTGTGAATTTTGGCTAAGATCAATAGCCTTTCTGGGTCATATCATTTCAGCCGAAGGCATTAGAGTAGATCGCCAAAAGATAGAAGCTGTAAAAAATTAGCACAAACCTATCTCTCCATTAGGTATTAGGAGTTTATTAGGTCTAGCTGGCTACTACCACCGTTTTGTTGAAGGTTTCTCTTCTATTGCATCACCCATGACCCGGTTGAACCAAAATAAAGTTAAGTTCCTTTGGTTAAATTCCTGTGAGAAGAGTTTTCAAGAGTTGAAAACTCGACTCACCTTAGCCCCTGTGTAGACTTTGCCTGATGGTACATATGGTTTTGTGGTGTATTATGATGCCTTTAGAGTTGGTTTGGGTTGTGTGTTGATACAAAAAGGTAAGGTTATAGCCTACGTCTCTATACAATTGAAGCCACATGAAAAGAACTACCCAACTCATAATTTTGAATTAGCTGCTATAGTTTTCTCTTTGAAAATCTGGAGACACTATCTGAATGGTGTTCATGTTGATATGTTTACAGACCACAAAAACTTATAGTATGTGTTTTCTTAGAGGGAGTTGAATCTTCTCTAGAGAAGATGGTTAGAGTTGCTAAAAGATTATGATATGAGCGTGTTGTACCATTTGGACAAGGCCAATATAGTGACAGATGCCCTTAGAAGGTTATCTATGGGCAGTGTGACTCATGTAGAGAAGGGTAAGAAAGAGTTAGCTCGAGATGTGCATTGTTTGGCTAGATTGGGTGTTAGGTTGGTTGATTCTGCTGAGGTGAGTATTTTGGTGCAAAGTAGTTCTAAATCCTCTTTAGTTTCAAAAGGAAAGGAGAAGCAAGACTTAGATGCTAGTTTGGTCAGACTGAAGGAGTTGGTTAAGGATAAAAAAGTAGAGGTTTTCTCCCAAGAGGGAGATGACGTATTGAGAATGTAGGGTATATTGTATGTTCCTTGTGTTGATGATCTGAAGCAGAGAATTATAACTGAAGTGCATAACGCGCGGTATTCTATTTATCCCAATGCTACCAAGATGTACCGCGACTTGCAGGAAATATATTGGTGGAGTGGTATGAAGAAGAATATAGCTGAGTTTGTAGCTAAGTGTGCAACTTGCCAACAGGTCAAGGTAGAGCACCAGAGACCTGGTGGTGTGATGCAAGAATTTGGTATACCCACTTAGAAATGGGAAGAAGTGAATATAGATTTCATGACTGGTTTACCTCTTTCACCATGATTCTATTTGGGTTGTTGTAGATAGACTAACTAAGTCAACGTATATCTTGCCCGTGCATAAATCCTATACAGTTAAGGATTATGCTAGATTGTATATTTGGGAGTTGGTCAGGTTGCATAGAGTTCCCTTGTCTATCATCTCAGATACGGGTACTCAATTTACTTCTCAGTTTTGGAGGGAATTCCATTAGGGTCTTGGTACTCAAGTTCGTTTGAGTTCCACTTTTTATCTGTAGACAGATGGTCAGGCTGAGAGGACCATCCAAACTTTGGAGGATATGTTGAGAACATGTGCTCTTAAATTCAAAGGTAGTTGGGATGAACATTTACCATTGATTGAGTTTGCGTATAACAATCGTTACCATGCTAGCATAAAGATGGCACCATTTGAGGCTTTGTATGGTAGAAGATGTAGATCATCCATAGGTTGGTTTGAAGTGGGTGAGTCTACCTTGATTGGACCTGATGTAATGTTTGAGGCTATGGATAAGGTGAAATTGATTAGAGAAAGGTTGAAGACAGCCTAGAGTCATCAGAAGTCATATGCATATGTGAGAAGAAGAGACCTTGAGTTTGAAGTTAATGACTTAGTGTATCTGAAAATCTCGCTTATGAAAGTGGTGAAAAGGTTTGGCAAGAAGGGAAATCTTAGTCCCCGGTATGTTGACCCCTTTAGAATCCTAAGTCGGGTAGGGAGAGTACCTATGAGCTTGAGTTGCCTGCAGAGTTGTCAGTTGTGCATCCTATTTTTTATGTCTCCATAGTTAAGAGACACATTGGTGATTCCGTTGTTGTGGATCCTTCAGAGAGCCCAGATATCCTGACTAGCCTTTCGTTTGAAGATATTCCAGTTGAGATTCTAGACCACCAGATTCGTAGATTGAGGAACAAAGAGGTTTCCTTGGTCAAAGTGTTGTGGTGAAACTAGTCAGTTGAGGGTGCTACTTGGGAAACCGAGTCAGATATGATATCCAAGTATCCTTACCTATTCTCTGCAATTTCAGATCAAGCCGAAGGTACCTTTCCTTCTTAATTCAGTTATATATAGCTATTCTTAATATAAGTTCATACATTCTCCAAAGTATTCAAGAGTTTAGAAAGGTATAGATTCAATTTAGCCAATTGTTTAAGTTGTGTATCCTTAGTTTTCTCTATATTCTTATCTTAACTAGCAACATTCGATGAAGAATGTTCCCAAGGGGGAGATATTGTAATACCCCAAACTTTTCTTAAGCTTAATTTTGCCTCAAGAAGGTTAAGGAATGACTTCCTAAGTGAGTATCATTTAAACCATATAGAATTTCCCTAATTTTGACTTTTTATCATGTGGGAAATTCAATTAGCTTTCCAACGATATGAGGTCCGCCCAAATCCTATAACCGGACAAGAAGTTATGATTAATTTAAGTCCTAGTCGTAAAACAACGTCATTTTAGTTCTTGGTGCGTCGCGGAGAGGGCCTATTTGACAATTGTTAATTTCTAGTGGAACTCCGCGATAGCGGCGTGTTGCGCTAAAGTTCCAGGTCCCAACCAGTGGGACAACACGATAGCACCACGTCGCGGTGACCCCCAGAATCCCATTTGTCAAATTCTAGTGAGCCACAGTGGCGCGTCGCGGTGGCCCATAAAATTGGGTTTTCCAGTTCAATTTTTCCAGATTCATACAGAAGTTAAAAAGGGCACTTTGGACTTTTACCAAGTCCCTTAAATCATCCAAATACCTAATCCAAGGTCATTCCAAGCATCATATATGATATTTCACAAAAATTCTCTCAAATTAAAAATCCTAAGCATCCAAACCCAATTCCAAGAATCTCCTAAGTTCAGCATTAATTCTTCAAATTTATTTAAGACTTGGATTACTCAAACCAAGAGCATCAAGAATATCCATTCAAGTGTACGAATAGAGTCCCAAAGGCTAGAGTTCATCCAAAGATCCTAATTCAAGGTATGTGGGGTTTGAACAAGAACACTTATTTCGTTCTTGTGCCCAAAGATTCAATTTTTATAAATGAATTTCATGTTTTTGCAAGTGGGTCTGTACCCAAATTATATTATTTTGGAGAATATGAATTGATAAGTTGTTCAAGCTTTGAATTGTATGATTATTTTGCTTATTTATGATTTGAATTGATAATTAATTCTATAAATTGCACATTCCTATATTGATGTGATATTTTCAAGGGTTTCCAAGATTGGTGTCATGAATTAAGCTTTATTATGAAATTGTGATCCTTTAAGAATATACATGCCTTAAGTCCAAGAAAGAATTGTTGATACTTTATAAAGTGTTTCAATAAATGTATTGATATTTCCATGCTATTAAAGTTTTAAAGCCTATTGTGATAGTCTATCAAAGTTTCAAGAAAAGAGTTGATTTTAATCCTAAGCTAAGAAAGAAAATCCACACCATTTGATTTAAGCTAAAGGGAAGCATAGTTGGCTTTCCTTGCATATTTCTGACTTGTTTAAGGTGGATTTTTCTTAAAACTTCTGAGCTTAAGTAAGAGATTAGTATTTAGCACCGAGTTGGGCTTGATTCCAAGGTATCATGCCCCAGAACTAGGAGCCACCGTAGGATTTGATTTACCCCAAGTGGGTTAAGTTAGTGATCACTAAAAGTAAAAGGTTCTACTTCGATGGCAAGGATAGAACAACTCTCCCCAACGTGGGCAAGACGTTGGACTCCATGTAGCTCACATGGTTTATGTCGGTTAGAAGAAACTCCCAAGTTTCCTAGAGTCTCAAGTCTTAAAGTTATTAAGGTTTTAAGTCCTTCTGTTTCAAAGAATTTCCTTGTTTTCAAAAGACTAAAGTGCATGTTCTAAAAGTTGTTGTTTTAAGAGTTCAACTAGTTTACAAGCTTGATATCAAAGAAAGAATACAGATTTAGAATAAAGTGTAATGGCTCATGTGAATTATACTACATGTTTTATTATTCATGATTTATGAGAGTTTTATTCAAGCTATGCGAGTCATCTACAAAACCATGTATGTTTTCCGTAAAGATTTATTGTATTGATATTTAGTTGCATACACCCCCATATACTCAGTACATTTCTAAGTGCTGATCCACATATACATCTGTGTGCTACATTACCTCATAATGTAGGTTCAGGTGCTCTGTCCCAGCAGCATCATTGACCCTGAGTACTTTTATCTACATCTCTACTGTGGTGAGTCCTCATGGTTTGAGGACCTATCTCTAGACACTTCAGCATCTTTAGTAGTCGTTATACTGATTTCTGTTCAGTTCGAGTCAGTTGGGGATCTGTTCCAATGGATCTCTAGTTTGTTGAGTAGTAGAGGCTTCGTCAGACTAGATGGTCAGTATATTTAGATTTGCAGTATTTTGTTACTTTTACAGTACTCATTCGGATTTCAGTTAGACATGATATGACATGATTTCTTATTTTGCCCTCAGTATCTTTAAGTAAGATTTATACTAAGTAGCAGGATCAAAGGATTAGCTTGGGGATACTTGTAGCCTTAAGTACCGTGTGACACTCTGGGATAGGATTTTGGGGCGTTACATCACACCATTTTTTATTTTCAAATTTTTGACCTATTTTTTTGCATGATTTTCAAATTTATGAACCTAGAATTAAGAATTGTCGGAACAACTCTTTGACCTAAGCTATGATATCAAGATGATAACGATCCTAGTCAGAAACAAGAACCAAAAATGCATAATATTTAAATAAAGAAAAAGATATGTGGAATTATCGAGATTCAAATGGATTTACGAGCAACAAAGCGCTTGATACCTTCACCTCTCAATTGAACCCAATCAAATAATAATAAACCCAAATCAATCAAAGATGAGACATTAAAATTAAATTCATAAAAAAGAGACTCGATGATTGATTAAGCGAAAGAAGTTAACATGAGCAATATCAAAATCCACCTTAATCATAGGTTACAACTAACAACTTAATTCATCTAATGCTAGGATTTACATAAAAACTACAAGCTTAAAAGCTTTCAATTCATCATAAATATCATAAGCTACCTTCAAAATGAGAAAATCCACTATTAATTCAAAGAAAATAAAGAAAACAACTAGATTTTACAATTTTTCCCTTAATGAGACAAGGGCCTTATTTGGTTGTCCTTTTTTGTGTATTTTTAATTTAAGAGATGACCACTTGCACACATAGCCTCTTTTCTCCATCTAATTCACTTTGTGTGATGATCCATTTCGTCGTTACTAAATTATCCAAGATAAATTCATGAAAAATCTTATTTTTCATTCCTCAATATTAACTTGAGCCCAAAATAGCCATCATTTTATTTATTGTGTCATCTCTAGTTTTTTGACTAAGATTTAAATCTTTCAATATGTCTAGATAGACTCAAGTCCAATGAATTTAATTATTCATGAGTATTAATATCAATACTTTAGTTTAAAACTTTCTTTTTGATAGAGTTTCGATGCTGGTTTCTATTAGGGCCAACTTCAAATGACCATATCTCCTAAATATAAGAAATTAAGTGGTTCAATATCCACCCAATCAAATATCTTTGACTCCTATTTCCAAGGCAACAAACTGTTTGTCAATCCGAATTTGGAGTAAAAAATTATGACTATTTTATGAGCACTATCCGAACTGAAATGGGATTTTGTTGTAGCAAAAATTCTGGTGGTATTTAAATTAGCTTTAGTCGTATTTTAGGTCTAAAACCCCTAAATTTTATTTTCCATCCCTAGAGAGGTGATTTCCCAATGCTTAAGGTGAAAGTCCTTTGTTGAGATAAGTTTTTCAATTATTTTATTCGTCTTTTAATCCTTTAACATCTTAGAATCCTTAGAAAGACCTTCAATGGTAAAATTTTGGGTTAGAATCTTTAATGGTAATTTTTTGGGGTAATCTTATAGATGCTCTTAGTATCACTTATAATAAATTCTAAATTATAAATTAATGATTCTCAGCATAAACTTAATAAACTAGATTATTAATTTTTATGGTTAGGAACCTTAAATGTCATAAAGATGACCTCTTTAGCACAAAAACTCCATTAATGGAGGTGAGTTAAGCTTGAAAGAACTAGTTAATGGCTAATTGACCTTGGGGAATGATACGGACCTTGAAGTAAAGGTAGAATTAGTGGATTTGAATTTCCAAGATATTTATTTGAAGAGTAATGATTTAATTACACTTATTATTGCTTGATTTTTGGATGATTGGTTATTCAAGGCATGAAGGAAAGGAAAGACCATTCTTGTTGCATCTTGCATCTTTCAAAATCTTGGTATCTAGGTAGGCTAGGATTAATGAGTAGAAGATTGTGTTATTTTATGTATTTAGAATTTAGAATTGATGGGAGAAAACATGTCTAGGCTCGTGGCCATAGATATTATTGTAAATGAAGTATGTGGACGTGATATTTCTTAGCTTTTCTAGTGATGAACCTAGTTGAGTAATAATGATAGTAAGTTTTATGTATTGGACAATAATATGATGAGGATAATGGGATCAAGTAGTAATGAGCATAGTAATATCTAAAGAATAGATGACTTGAATTAGTGTGATAATTGTATTACAAGAAAAAAGGCAGTGACATTTTCATAATTAATAAGTAAGTAATGCTCTAATAGTGACTTGCATGCTTAAGTGTTAAATTATGATTTATTTTATGAAATTTTTGTTTTGGTATTGATAAAAATACTTTATCCATTAGATTCCCATGAGAGGCTAAATTGGTGAAAATGATGATTTATTGAATTGTGCCTATGAGAGGCTTGTTTGATAATAATAACTCCTTGAATTAATGCCATGAATGGATTGCTGATGATCGTGATAAATTATTGAAATAATGTCCATGGAAGGGTCAAAATATTGATAAATAAAAGACCTTGATTGAATTTCCTTATGATTTTAAGTGCATTTGTAAATTTAGTATGTCGTATTATATCCCAAAAGATAGTGTGAATTTAATAAAATATATATAATATGATCATGGAGGATCAGATACCACGCTGGTATGGATATGAATGTTGATATTACTTATTTATGGAGGATCGGGTACCCCGCAGGTATGAGTATGAATATTGATATGATTTATTTGTGGAGAATTAGGTACCTCGCCGGTACGATACATGGAATTAGATTGTCCCCTACAGGTCATGATTAGTTGGACAAAAATAACTCCTTTAGCATTTGTGTACAGATTAGTGTTGATTTTGAAAGGTCATGTGGTTTAATAAGACGATAACACGCTAATTGTGTTCTAATTATGAGGTTTAGTGGGACGTAATTATTACTTATGGAAAGATTATTAGTAGTAATGTGGTGGACCTATATTCAGGTATTGCTACTTTATTAACTTCTCAAACAATGTGTCCGATGTTAAATTTCTATATCGCTATGAGATGTGATTGGATCAGATGCCATGAGCCTGCATGGTGATAATAATAATAAAGGAACTGATCAATAATAAAGTGATATAGAGTGATAAATCCAATGAATAATCTCAAAGAAATGATTCCGAAATTCCAATAGTTGAATTAATCCTTATTCAAGAGTATTTATAAGATTGCTAATGAGACTTGAGTTCTCTAGTGTATCTTATTGAGATGTGAGCTAGCTTGTATTCCCTACTTGATTTTATCCTTCAGATTGAATGTGTGATATGTATTTGAAAAAGTGAAACTTTGTACTTACTTATATGTGAGTTGACTTACTTTATTTATACATGTTATAATCACAGCTTCCAGAATGGCTAGTTATCATTCTTTAATATTATAAGAGAGCATTTGGTTGTTAACCTGAGAGTTTGGTATGGATTGTCTATGATTATGGGATTATTCCTGTGAATGTGAGTTATGAAAATGATAAGGCCAATAAAGAGGGATAGTGATGAATTAGCATTGGATTATGGTTGATGGTCTAAATTAATGAGGCTAGAGTAAGTTAATAGTGAATATACTACTAATGGAGTTGGAAGAGTAACTGGATGATGTAACTTATATAGGAAAAGTAATAATGTTATTACATCCTTAGTTGAATTATATTCTATTTAAGATGTCATTATTTATTTTCTTTAATTCTATTTTATGATTATATGGACTAACATGATCCGTCGATGATGCCTACCAATGCCTGTGGTTGTACTGACCCTACTCTTCTACATTCCTTCTTGGGGTGTAAACTGATGCAGATTAGTTTGCAGTTACTAGATAGATGATGATATTCAACACTAACTTCTGTACTTTCTTCCTGGCATATGTTAGAGTCTTTGTATTATTTAATTTATTGTTTGTCTATGCTGTAATAGGTAGCTGTTGTACAGTTTGGTCAAGTCTTTGGATAGTGAAGGACATTTGTAAGACGTTTTTGAAAAAGTTTATTTATTAATATTTAATTTATTTTATTATATTTAATCTAGAATTCTCTTACAACAGAAGTCTTCCAAATATTTTTAGCTGGGTAATAAGGGTTCTCCTAGCTACTTAGAATAGAGTAGGTGGCTACAAGGTCTGTTAGTCTGGGTCGTGACAGTTTGACTGACCTTCTACACATTGTATGTCTTTCTTTGCATACTTTGGTCTCCAAGCTATCATTTGTATATAGAAGCCCATCCTAATATGCCCCACACTAACCATGCTCGTATTATATGGGAGACTGGTTAGGTTATTATTTATCTGAACTGGCCAATTACTTTATTGTAGGTTATTATGATTATATTGTAGCATAATAATTATGGACTAGTACCCGAGATTATCAGTATATTTCTATTTCCTTTTCTTTCTCATAGTAAGATATATTATTGTTATATTACCTCATGGTTAGTCAACCTTTGATTAGAGACCCTGATTATGCTAGTATTAGTTTTCCTTCTTGGCTAGTATTCCTTGAGATGTTAGGTTGTCTCCCTCAGGTATTTACCTTTGAGTTTAGTCCTATGTATGTATGTATGTATATACATACATACATATATATATGTGTGTGTATGTATGTATGTGTGTGTATATACACACACACACACATATATATATATATAGGTATGTATGTGTACACACACACGCACACATATATGTAGTATTATCGTATATCCCTTTTTTTCCTTATCTATTCATATTGTATATACATCCTTTGGCCTTATATATATATATATATATTTACATATATATATGTATACACACACATATATATAGTATTATCGTATATCCCTTTCTTTCCTTATCTATTCATATTGTATATGCATCCTTTGGCCATGTATTACTATATATATCCTTCTTTAACTTTTCATTTGTATATTGGCTTGTGATATACGATATTGCACTTTAGTTCCTGAATATTATTAAAATAGGATAAGTTTATCCTTATTGCTCCCTTAGAATTATTATGTTTAGTTTCGTTGATAGTTGATTGTAGTTTATATTCCTACTTCACATGTTATTTATGCTTGCATTATCTTTGGATCTCAATGTATTACGACCTGAGACTATCCCCTAGTCATAGTACGGTGCTTGAAGTCACAAGTGACCACGAGCTAATCCACGGTCTGGCATGAACTATAAATACTATGAGAGAGAAGTAACAAGTACTGGGAGGAAGCTAACAGAAAAAAACTAATAATGAACAATGACAAAGTAAATGTTATTAAGGTCTAAAATACGCAATAATACTGAAAAAATCTAAATATCTATCTGACTGCCTAAAAGTCTTTAACTAGAATGAGTTGTTGGGACAATCCCCAACCTAACTCCAATGAACCGAAATACTAAAATACTGAGGATAAATAACTGATAACTAGTCCTCAACTTATGAGGACTCACCAAAACTGCAACTGAGTGATACTGAAGTAAACTATGCATAGTCCAAGTACTGAGCATCCAAACCTATATTATGAGACAATATAGTGCAAAGAAGTCTGTGATTTGTACTTTGAATATACTGAGAATTCAATATGGAAAACAAATCAACACTTAAGAACTAAACATGAAAGCATGAACATGTAAACTGAATGCAAGACCAAGTATAAGCATATACCGAATAAACTGAATACAAGGTCATGCATATCAAGACTTAAACATAAACTGGATACATAAACTGAAAATGAACAGGTGACTGTGGAAGCTAACCACAAACGAAATACCCCAATCTGAGTAAAACTAGGGTCCAACATATAACCCAGTTGGAAGGGTGCTAGTACCTTGCCAAGGGTACCAATACTGGCTGACGTGGATCCACTAATCTGATGTCCCAAAGGACAAGGGTGTCATGCCTTTACTGACGGGGGACCCCTTATAACCTATGACGGTGCCATAGTTTTGGAACTTAGGGACTACTACTAATGATATCATGCCTAACTGGCGCGGATCTGCCATCCTTGCATTCACTCGATGCAAGTGTTACTCCTAACTGAAAGACACTGGACTATAAACTAAAACATGAACTGATAATTGATATGCTCAAATCATGGTATTCTGAAAATAACAAAACATGTACAATATGAACTACTCAATAACATGTAAGCTGACATATGCATGAGTTTCTAGGTGTCATACCCAATTTCTTACCTAAGGTCAAAATGAGCACGACATTATGGACTCTAAAAAGAATTAATTTATACAGAGTCGCCACCTAATTTGTAAGGAAAATTAGGAAACCTATTTATGTGTTTAACAACTATGACTTTATTTAATCTACGAAACTAGTTTGAATTCTAGGTAAGGATTCAAATTATTTCAAAAGGAAGAGATTAGGCACCCTTCAGAATCCACAAATGTGGTTCCCGGTCAGATTTAGGTTTATTAAAAAGGGAAAAATAAAAAAAAATCAGTGCTTGTAAATACAAATATAAAATATGCAGTGCTTAAATAACAAAATAAATGTAGTATGATATGTGCAAGTGGAAAACAAGCATAAATATTTAATTGAAGAAAACATGCATAACTATCTTATTGGACGGTAGATTAACCAAAGATGTCTTATTTGAGAGTGGACAAACACATGTAAAATGATTATTGAGTAAAGAATTATTTGGGAATGAAAGTGTTGGCATATTACCAATGCTGCTTTTAAAATTGCCAGTATCGAGTTGTGAGATGCTAGGGGATGCAAGATTGTGTACTTACTGGAGGAGAAAGAATGATATGGGGTTTTGACGATCGAAATCTGCAGAGAGCTTCTGACATATCTCGAGTATCACGAGAATTAGGTCAATGTAGTTTGAAATAAGAAAATATGATAAATTTTTTAGACGATTCTAAAAATTTTCCCCAGTGTATGATCTATGGCTAACACTGTCTCTTTGAAAAAAGTCTTGAAAAGCCATATGATGTCTCCCGATTATCTACGGGAACTTGAAAATAAATTAAGCCTTTATTGTCTACGAAAACTGAGGCCCAACTAGTGAGGTGACTGAAATCTAGTAGCCACTCGACCATGGGGGCAAATGAAATGTAAAAAGCTTTCGACTAGCCGAATAAATGTAATAGTCACTCAACTGGCGAGACTATAAAAATGTAAAATACAGATATTTGAAGGTATGTGCCTAAAGAAAAGTCAAAACGCCCGTATTTGAAAACTGAGAGCATTAAATAAAAAGTAAAAATTCATATATATGAAAGTGGGTGCCTTGGAAAAAGTATTTTTTTGTATTTTCTTGATAAAAAGTGCTAAAAATGAAGAAAGTACGGTCGTGTATTGAATTTAATTGGTACTAATAATTAGTAGTGTGCGTAAAAATCCTCGCATCTTTTTTCCCAGCTAACCGAGATCGACTTCAGGGTAACTCCTATAGTTTCAGGTGGTACCTCAAACATACCTAAGTATTGACAGGATTTGTTTATCTTGCTTCAAATAAAGATTTTGAGCTATGCTTATTCTCATGTTTCAAGTGCCCTCTCTAGAAAGAAAGTCTCATTTTTGCACATATTTGAGTAAAAGAAAATCTCATTTCACACATATTTGAGTAATTTTATTTTGAATTTAGGGACGTATCAAGAAATACACTCATACTCAGAAAGTAAATCAATGCATGCAATTGTGATACGATAGGCTTAGCCTTCATGTAAGTATCCACTAATGTGAGAAATCTTGGGATAAGATCTTGTAGGACATTTCATCATCTTGAAATATAGGCTTGGGGACGGGTAGGATAATATTTGGGATAAAGTCACTAATTATTCAATGAGCATTACATTGAATTTGTGCTTTAGGATTTTTTTAATCTTTGACACGTGATCTTCTTATAAGTCATGTTTTAGATGACTGGGGTTGAGGGAAAATAATCAAATTACCCCTTGGTCGGCCCCTTTTACGTGGGAATAGCCCTCATGGTGCGACCCTTATTGCGTGGGAATAGACCTTATGGTGCGACCACTATTCAAAGGGAATAACCTTCGTGGTGCAACCCTTATTAAAAGGGAATAAACCTCATTGCACAATCACTATTCTGGGGGAATATCCCTCGCGACACGGTCATATCACGGAGGCTCACTGCCTTTGGGGTCCAAAGATGCCCTAAATCCCGTCTAAAGATTTTGAAACTCTTTCGAGACATACCCTTAACATCACTAAACATGTTTCAACTCAAAATCCAATGTATCGGGTTTGAGAAGGCCAAAAATAAAATTTGTAAAATCATGGGGTCTTGAAATTGACCAAGTCCCCAACACTTAGTGAAAGTTTTTAGTCTTGGACCCCTTAAACATGCAACTAAAAGCTGAATCAATCTTAGAATCTTATGGGGTATTACACATATGTACCTGAAAAAACCAGTTGTTAATTTCCAACAAAAGTGAGGGATAGCAAAAGTTGAATAAAATCTCAAAATTAAAAAATTTCAAATTTTTCCTTAATTTTCACACCTTTTTTACCTATTTGAAATCCCAATAAGTCCAATGCGCACATACCTATCATAAATCACAACTTTCAAAGAAAACAAGCATTCTCAACTAGTGGTATTAATTTTATTAATTCAAGGTTAACTTTCGGTTGGGGCCTAACTTAGGATTTTACTTCACAACAAGGCCCTACATTAAGATTTTAGGCTACTTCAAGGCTCTTATGTACAAGAATAAGAGATTTTATATATTTTACAATAGATTACACATATCAACTTATTTAAACAATGAAGAAGCCGAGAAAGTTACCTCTTTTATGAAGAACCAAAAGTAAATAATGAAGAAGTCAAGCAAAACTAAAGTTGGAACTTATTTTTAGCGTGTTAGGACAAGTTGGTATCTTAAATAAGTGTCAATTTAGCCTTTACTTAAGTGTGGGGTTAGTTTGTGTTTTAAGAAGGACGTTTGAATTCAACGAGAAAAGTGAAATTTTGAGGATTTAAATGAGTTAGAATGAGGTTAAGGTTGTTTAAATATAGGTGAGGCTGTTTTAAGTTATATATTTATATATGTTGGTGGGCTCAAAATTTGAATTAAGAAATGAGCCCACTTTTTTACCTAGCCGTGACTTGCACCTAGACCTGCACCTGCCACCTGCAACTCGGAATGAGGTGCAGGTGCTACCTGCGGCTAGTGGGTGCAGGGCACAAGTGCCAGCCCAAAATTTTTGGCCCACTTTCCTACAACCGAACTTGGTGTTTCAAAATTTTTCCAGCTACTTATGGTCTCGCAACCTAAGTTTGACATCTCAAAAGTAAAACTAGATGCCAAAGTCCATAACTTTCCATTTTTCATCCTCAAAATTTCAACTTTTCAACTTATTACTCAACTTACCGTGTGGGACTTGTGACTTCACACAACTCCCTTACCTAGAAATCGATGAATGTAGCAATTTTTACCATATTCCAGGTAAGTACAAGAGCTAAAAACCTATAAGAAATAAAAACAACAAAATTATAAACACTATCAATAGTGGGTTACCTCCCACTCAGCGCTTGATTTAACGTCACAACACGATGCAACACGACGCGGTTGTGTTGGTTATTCAAAATTCACCAGAAAGCCCATGGGTGTCCTCTTATGTAATGCTTGATTTAATATCGCGGCACGACACAGGTATCTTGACTACTCAAAATTCATCAAGATACCCATAGAAGTTTTCTCCAGGGTCATCAATACAATCAATCACTGACACTACCCTCATGTTAGTTGGTTACTTCATTGACTTTTAGATGTTGAATGTAACCTCCTAACCGTTGACTCTAAATTTTGGCTCACTGTTCTCCATGTTAACCATATCTCTACCTGTGGCCATAAATAGTCTTTCCAATATAATGGGTATCTTGGTGTCAACCTCACAGTCTAAGATGACAAAGTCAGTTGGAAAGATAAAGTTATCCACTCTCATGATCATATCAAATAAGACTCCCACAAGTTTTTTCACTGTGCAGTTAGCCATCAACAGTCGCATCGAAGTCAGTTCCAGAGGGTTCAAGCCTAATTACTTGAATATGGCCAGTGACATCAAATTAATGTTGGCTCTTAAGTCATACAAGGCTTTGGCAAATTGAGAAGAATCAATAGTGTATGGTATAGTAAATGCTCTAGGATCACCCCTTTTCTATGACAAATACCTAGTCGTGACTACACTACAGTGGTGCACACCATCAACATCCTCAATTGTCGCTCCATTCTTTTTGGTAACCAATTGTTTCATGAACCTGGCCGATCTAGGCATTTTATCTAATGCCTCAAGAAGAGGTATTTATTAAGGTTAGTTCTTTAGGATTTTAATGAATCACTTAAACTTATCTTCCTCTTTGTTTTACTTCAATCTCTGAGGAAAAGGTGGGGGTGGTCTTGGAATTTATCTAATTTCTAGTTCATTGACCAGACCCTTACCTTTGTCTTCAGCAGCTTTACCTGTATCACCTGTTACCTTCTTAGACTCAATAACAGGTGTCTCATCATCAACAACTTCTACAACAAGTCGTGGGGGATCCATAGTAGTGATACCCCTCCCCATGGTAATAGTAAGTACATGACCATCATTTTTTAGATTATGCATCGTGTTGCTTGAAAGGGTACCTAGCTACCTCTGGTTCAGAGTTGCTGACATATGCCCAAACTGGTGCTCTAACAGCTTGATAGAAGTGGCATATGACTTGACCTTCTATGTTAATACTAAAATGTCGGCCTTAATCTCCTTAAGACTGATCTCTTGATTTTCTTGACCCTTTACCATCTTAACCAAAATCTCTTCCATTCTGTATTTTGCATCTTATCTACCAGGTGTAATGTACCTATATGCCTTCTATTTGTAGTCATCCTTCTTTCTCCAGTCACCATATAGCTCTCTGCTATGATCTCTATTTCTATCATAGTAGTTCCGACCTTGGTTCCCTTGCCCTTGGGCTAAAAAGCTGCCAACTGATGATCTAGATGATTTGTTTCCTCCTCCAATTCTGAATTGTAAGCTTTGGAAGCTGACCCCTATGCTGCTACTGCATTTACTTTCTCAGAAGTCATTACTGCAAGCTGCTTTGCTAGTACCCCAATATCAGTTCTTAGTAATGTAATCTCTTATGTTACTATGTCATCAACTACTTTCTGGTCGCAGGAGATACCAGTAGCATATGTTCTAGATCCTCTCTCAATCTCCTAAGTTTGTCACCCTTGATTAGTGAGTAAGATATGATCTAATATCTCTGAAGCTGCCTCCTAGCATAGTCTTATAAAAGATCCTCCAAATATGATGTCTTTCATGGATATGGAGCTGATGGTCAAGGCTCAGTAAAATATCTCTAATAAGCTCATCCTTAACAATCGATGGTTGAGCACCATACTCAGCTTCTTCTTAAACCTGAACCATGCCTCGTACATAGATTCTAACTGTAACTACTGGAAATTATAGATCTCATACTTAAGTTGCAATATCATGGATGTAGGGATGAATCAATTCAAGAATTTCATATGCAATTCACTGCATATAGTGATAGATCCTCTTGGTAGTTTCCTTAACCATAAGAATGTTTCTCCTGTAAGTAAGAAAGGGAACAACCTCAGTCTAATTTCTTCTTGATTTACCCCTGGATTTGTATATGAACTATAGATCCCAATGAAACCAGCAAGATACAAGTTTGTATCATTTATAGGAAGACTTTCATTCGCATCCTTTATATTTAAGAGTTGGATCATCACACTTGTAATGTCAAACTTGATGGCTGGGGGTAAAATAGAAGGAACAATGGCTCTATTGTCTACCGGCTCAACATATCCCAAGTCTTTATTATCATTTACATATGGCTACACATACTGATATGCTGGGATTACTTGAACATAGGCACCTCTAGCTCTGTTCTGGTTCCAAACAAGTGTTGTTCGGTGGTCTGCTGCTTGTCTCTGCTCATCTAACTCTACCTCCCTAGCAAGCCATTGAACTTATCCCATTGCCTTCCTCTCGGCTTCAACTTAAGCTAACATCTCACTAGTCTGCCGATCAATAATATCCAATAATCCTTCGGGAAGAGGGTGACGTACAACATCATGAACCACTTCAGGAAGTTCATTTCTTTTCTACTTAGACATCCTACTAGGTATTTGTATTATCCTCTTTGGATTCGGATTCAGTGGGAGTAAGGAATTGCCTATACTTTGTGTATGGGCATACATCGACGTATGCCCAACTAATAACAAAAACAAAAACAAAACCCCAAAAACTATAATAACTTTAAATCACAAATCAATACTGTATTCCCTGGAAACGCCGCCAAAATTATTATAATGTCCAAACTATACCTCCTCAAAGAAGATGATACGTTCGTTGTCAAAATATAGTAACCCAATAGAGGTTAGGGTCGAATCCTAAGATAACACATAGAATTGTGGATCTCAGCAGTTGTAGTTAGTAGGCAGAACGAGAAAAGTAAATGGGGGGTTTGGTACAGTAATATCAAGCATGTAACTATATCAACTTCGGTTGTAATCAGTCATAGTGTAACACTAGGATTGTGTTCCCCCTGGCTTCTCAACTGTGTAGTCTTATCATGGATTGTTGAACCAACCCAATACTTTGTATGTAGAATTAATAAGTTATGTTCTTTTGGACGAGCAGAAGGATTTCACCCTTTACCTTTTGAGTCTCAGGATGTCGCCTTACTAACCCTTGTATTGATCCCAGTTAACTATTACATTTTGAGTCTCTATTTATTAGATCAAATCTAACCATCTTTCTTAGATAAAACCTAGAAGAACAGATCAACAATTAAACTCTAAATTATTGTTGTTTTATATTTTCCTATTCACTACTCTTTTTTTGAAGTAAGCATTAGTATCTAGGCGGTATCGTAACATGTTCACCCGATAACAAAACTATTATAATAAATATAAAGCAATGTATGCATAGGTATCGGTTTAGAGCAACAACAAAACTTCCCCTACTTTGTCAATCCACCAGGGTTATCACAACCCTAGCTATGATTTTTTGCCACTCATTCTTGTGAAAAAAATATCATTAATAATCAAAAGCATGGATGAAATCAGAAAGATGAGAAGTATAAAAACCCACAACCATAACTAAATTAATCAACTGAAGTAAATACAAGAGAATCCAAAGATTAAAATCAAATATTGGAATCAAAATATGTTTGTGAGTATCAAAAGTGTGTAAATCATGCCTAAAAACATATAAAGGATATTTACTGTACATGAAGAAACCCTAAAACCAAATCCCGAATGAAATAGGAGAAAACAGGGTCGGTGGCCAATGTGGTCTGTTGATCTGAGGTAGTTTTATACACTTTTGTACCATTATTCTAGCTTATTTCGCCTTATTTTGAGAGAAATTCAAGTTCTTAACATGTTTATATTGATATAAATAAGCATGTAAGTTTCCAAGTATGTGATTACAATGTCCAAAGTATTTTTCAAACAAGTTTATAATTAATTGAGTCATTTAGAGTTCAACCAGGAAAACTACTTTTACTAGCTTGAGCTAGGTGTGTGTCTAGTTGGTTCTGTTGGATTCTAATGTGTTTAATTTATTCCAAATGATTTAAATGTGTAATTATGAGTGGAATAACTTATTTGTAATGTGCAAAGTTTAATTTGATTAAGTCAAGAGTTGGAATAATAAGTGGAAGATCATTGTGAATTTGCTTTATCTTAGCTCTTTTTTGATTCGTCGTTGAGTATATTGTGTTGTGTTGATCTTTAATTTGTGGTGTGTGATATTGTAGGAGGCTTTGTGAGCTGAATACGGTGATATATTAATGATTTAAAGGCATAAAATTCATTAAAAATACACTACAAAGGGCATGGCCAAATTATAGGACGTTCAACACTTAACCAAAATTTTAGAAGCAAGTTTCAGTGCGTCGACGCAGAGTCGACGCGCCGACGCAAAGTTGACGCATCACATCGATGTGACCAACGCATTTAGCATCACATCGCGTCGTTGTCTACATGCACAGTCAAATTGACTTTCTGCCGACATAGTAGTGCCTTGTCCCATTATGATTAAGAATTGGCACGCCTTTTGAGGAATGGTGGAAATGTTTTAAAATTAATGACCTTTTTCTCATCCTACAAAAAGTAGGAATATAATATATATATATATATATATATATATATATATATATATATATACACACAGAGACACACACTTGGTTTTGGATAACATTAAAGGGAAGGAGGACAACTGGGACCATTATCAATTAATGGTCAAAATTTGGTCAACACGTGAGTGGACAGTAAAAAATGAAGGGGACAAGAACCTGGAAACAGTTTGACACGGTGGATAAAAATTGGAGGGATACTACATATTCTTTTAATAGGTTTTAATTATTTTATTTATCTTTTAATTTTTCATATCATGTATTCAATTAATTGGATCATGATTATGTATATTATTGGCTAAAACCCCTTTTTCTGGGATTAAAACTAAGAACATGATTACTATTGTTTTGGATTAATTTCGATTAATTTTGCTTATCATATCTGGTTGTTTGTTTATTCTTGTTTTAATTATTTTATGGATTTATCACCCATAAAATATATATATTATCGACCTTTTGATCTCGGGAGAGGGAATAGGGAGATAGAACATGGGAATAAACAAAGTAGGGATTTTATTCTTTTATAAAATAAAGAATTAAACTTAGAATCTAGGACAGAGATGTACTTAGATGCATTACTTGATTCATACGTAGGTTGATAGATTTAATTCACTTAATTAGATTATTACATCCCCACTCAATGATGTAGTTGTAATATCCATATTAGGTGAAAGATTAGAGGTTGGGAAACCATGATCATGCAATTAGCCCTACGAATCAACAACCATGATAATCAAGTTAACGAAGGAAATTCAATAACATAGTATGATTGTTTGAAGTGATTTAACCTTGGGTTTTAATTCATTGATTGTCCCAAGACTTTTATTTTTATGCATTATTTATTTTATTTTTAATTTATAATTCTAAAACTTTATTTGCTACTCTCTTCAATTGGTTAAACTAGAATTAGATAGTCAGCGAATGTAAGTCCCTGAGAGATTATTTTGATCCTTAATTTGTGGTGTGTGATATTGTAGGAGGCTTTTTGAACTGAATACGGTGATATTGATAATTTAAAGGCCGAAAATTTATTGAAAATACATTACAAAAAGGCATGGGCAAAGGAAAGGACGTCCAACACTTAACCAAAATTTTAGAAGCAAATTCGAGTATGTCGATGCAAAGTCACCGCGTTGCGTCGATGTGACCAACACATTTAGCGTCGCATCGTATCGCTGTCTACATGCACAGTCAAATTGACTTTCTGTCAACTTAGCAGTGGCCTTGTCCCATTATGATTAAGAATTGACACGCCTTTTAAGGAATGGTGGAAATGTTTTAAAATTAATGACCTTTTGATCATCCTACAAGAAGTAGGAATATAATATATATACACACACACATGGTCTTGGACAACATTAAAGGGAAGGAGGAAATCTGGGACCATTATTAATCGCTGGTCACAATTTGGTCAACACGTGAGTGGACAGTAAAAAATTGAGGGGACAAGAACCTGGAAACAGTTTGACACGGTGGATAAAAATTGGAGGGCCGCTAACTTTATTTTAATAGGTTTTAATTATTTTATTTATCTTTTAATTTTTTATATCATGTATTTAATTAATTGGATCATGATTATGAATATTATCGGTTAAAAACCCTCTTTCTGGGGTTAAAGCCAAGAACATGATTACTACTGTTTTGGATTAATTTCGATTAATTTTGCTTATCATATTTGGTTGTTTGTTTATTATTGTTTTAATTATTTTATGGATTGATCACCCATAAATTACATATATTGTCGACCTTTTGATCTCGTGAGAGGGAATAGGGAGATAGAACATGGAAATAAACAAAGTAGGGATTTTATTCTTTTATAAAATAAAGATTAAACTTAGCGTCTAGGACAGGGATGTACTTAGATGCCTTACTTGATTCATATGTAGAATGATAGCTTTAATTCACTTAATTGAATTATTACATCCCCTCCCAATGATGTAGTTGTAAGATCCATATTAGGTGAAAGATTAAAGGTTGGGAAACCATGATCATTATGAATCAACAACCAAGATAAGCAAGTTAATGAAGGAAATTTAATAACATAGTATGATTGTTCGAAGTGCTTTTAACCCTGGGTTTTAATCCATTGACTATCCCAAGACTTTTATTTTTATGCATTATTTATTTTATTTTTAATTTATAATTCTAAAACTCTATTTGTTACTCCCCTCAATTGGTCAAACTAGAATTAGATAGTCGGCGAACGCAAGTCCCAGAGAGATCGATACTGGGCTTTCTAGAAGCCACTTTACTACTTGATAAGACCACTTACACGTGCGTTTACGCTTGGGTGCTCTCATCTGTACTTGTGCCCTAACCCTAGGTGAAGGTATTACCTGCGGTCAGTAGGGTGAGTGTAGGTACAACGTGTAGGTACCGAATGAAAAAATCCTACAAGTCAGCTCTCGGTATTTTGAACTTCTGGCACATGCTTTTCCTACTTGTGGTTCTTAAGTCCTACTTGCGGTCCATATGTTGACTTAGTAAGTCTTGCGAGTCATCTTTTCAACTCTTCTTCAATTCTCGAACATGCTTTGATCACAAACAAGCCGGAAGTGTCCCGAACATCCATAATTGCTCCAAAAGTAGCCAAAAATACCTTTTTCATCCTTTTTATGAACTTAGCATGCAAAACATGATTTCCTGCAAAACATACTCAAAATCCATCATATCTAACAAAATAACCTCATAAACTTGCATATTTTCCTCGTTTTAAGCGACAGAAGTTCTTTTTTTCTATAGCACATTAGAGATTGAAATAATTAATTAAGGGAAAACATTACCTCACGCTGGAACTTTGTGTGAATAGAAAATATGAGGGTATTTGGTCATAATATGTGCCTTTTTTTCCCAAATATCTCTTTCAACAAGCTAATTTTGCCAAAGGGCCTTTACTGAACTGACTTTCTTATTTCTCAACCTACGAACTTAACGTACAAGGCTATAAACTAGTATCCACATAAGAAAGACTATCTTTCATACCCACACTCTCTAAGGGCACAACCGATGTAGGGTCCCCAATGCATTTCTTCAATAAGGACACACAGAATATTGGATGCACTGATGCTAAGTTTTCAAGCATCTCTAACTCATAAGCTACTTTACCAAAACAACCTACAATCTTATAAGGACCAACATAGCGGTCACTGAGCTTTCCCTTCTTACCAAATCTCTTCACTTCATGGGTAAAACTTCCAAGTAGACAAAATCACTAATAATAAACTTAAGTTCCCTTCTTCTCACATCTGCATTGGACTTCTGACGGTTCTAAGTTGTTTTCATTCTTTCTCTAATTAGTTAAACTTTCTAAATAGCCTCACAAACCAAATCTGTCCCTATCAATGTAGCTTCACCAACTTCAAATGAAATATTAGAAATCTACACCTTCTATCATAAAATTCTTCAAATGGGGCCAGCTGAATACTGGAGTGATAGCTATTATTATAAACAAACTCAACGAGTGGCAAATGATCATCCCTAATATCCTTGAAATTGATCACACATGCCCTCAACATATCCTCCAAGATTTGAATGATCCTTTCTGCCTAACCATCTATATATGGATGAAAAGCCATCTTTAGATAAACTTTGGTACAAAAATCCTTTTGAAAAGTCTTTCAATACTAAGAGGTAAACTAAGTACCTCTATCTGATATTATTATCAAAGTAACTCCATCTAGTTTCACCAACTCTATACGACAGAGTCTTGCATTATACCCTACTGAATTAGAAGTGTTAATTGGAAAGAAATACCTGACTTAGTCGTTCGGTTCATAACCCAAATAGAATTACACTATCGACAAGCACGAGGCAATACCTTAATAAAGTTCATATTCATCGCTTCCTACTTCTAAGTAGGAATAATAATATCTTGAAGTGCACCACCAGGTATCTGTGCTTAACCTTAACCTTCTGGAAATTTAGACACTTGGCCAAAAATTTTGTGATATCCTTCTTCATGTCATTCCACCAATAGACTTCCCATAAATCATAATACATCTTAGTGGCTCCTAGATGAATAGAATACTAAGAACTATGTGCTTCTTTCAGCATCCTCCATCTCAAGTCATCAATATCTAGAACTCATATTCTACCCTAGCAACGAAGAACATCATCTTCTTTTTGGGAGAAAACCTTAAACTTCTAACTATGGACTACTTCTTTCAACTTAATAAAAGTAGGATCACTGTCTTGCTTTTCTTTCACCTTAACAATAATAGAGTATTATGAACCATTTTGAATCAAGATATTACCTTTAGCTAAATCAACTAAATGAACTTAGAATCTAGAAAGCTGATGAACCTCACAAACTAACTCTTTCTACTCATCTTCTATATGATCAATACTTCCCATAGAAAATCTACTAGAATGTCAACAACAAAATTAGCCAGATAGTACAAGACTCTCATATCATAATATTTCAATAACTCTAGCCATCTCATATAATAAAAATAGAGTTTTTTGGCCGAATACATACTGAAGGATCTTATGATTAGTGAACACATCAATATGAACTCTATAAAGGTAAGTCTTCAAATCTTTAAAATGAAAACAACTGCTGCCAACTCAAGATCATGAGTCTGGTATTCTTTTCATGAGGGTTGAGCTGTCTAGAGGCATATGCTATAACCTTTCCACGCTGCATCAATATACAATCAAGATCAGATTTAGAAGCATAAAAATAAACCATCTAAACCCTATGGTAGAGTCAAAATTAGAGCGGATGTGAGTTGAGTCTTTAACTTCTAAAACCTATTCTCGTAAGAATTAAACCTCTGAAACTTGAATTTCTTGTGAGTCAGTCTGGATATAGAATAAGCAATAGAAGAAAACCCTTCAAAAAAATATCTATAATAACCAGCTAAACCCAAGAAACCCTGATGTCTGATGAAAAGATAGGTCTAGGCTACTTTCTAACTGCTTCGGTCTTTTAAGAATTAACTCAAATACCTTCATCGGAAATGATATGACCAAGGAATGCTACTTATTTCAACCAAAATTAACAATTGCTGAACTTAGAAGATAACTGGTAATTAGTGAGAGTTTGCAAGACAATCCTCAAATAGTTTGTATGTTCATCCTCACTTTTTGAATAAATGAGGATGTAACCAATAAATACATTGACAAACATGTCCAAGTACTAATTTAACACCCATTTATCAAGTCCATAAAAGCTGCTGGAGAATTTGTTACTCCAAAAGACTTAACTAGAAGTTTAAAATGACCATACCGAGTACTAAAGGTTGTCTTTAGAATGTCACATTCTTTGACTATAAGTTAATAATAACCGTATTTGAGGTTTATTTTAGAGAAATAATTGGCATTGTAATATTGGTGGAAGAACTCATCAATCTTCAGGATAGGATACTTATTCTTGACTGTGACTTGGTTTAATTAACAGTAGTCGATTCACATTCTAAGATAACCATTTTTCTTGCACATGAAAACAACTGAAGCACCCTATGGAGAGACATTGGGCCTGATAAAATCCTTGTTTAGGAGGTCTTTCAACTATTCCTTCAACTCCTTAAGTTCAACTAGAGCCATTTCATAGGGTAGAAATTAAAAAAGGTTAGGCATCTGGAAGGAGATCTATTCCTATGTCAATTTTCCACTTTGGAGGAACTTTAGGCAGGTCTTTAGGAAATATTTCTAGAAATTCATGTACCATAGGAATTAACTCAAGAGTTGGGGTTTTAAACTTTGAACGAACAAGATTATAGATACACCCTTTGGGAATCATCTTTCTATCCTTAAGGTAAGAGATAAACTGACCTATACGCACTGAGGTACTACCTTTCTACTCTATGACTAGCTTATTTGGGGATTGAAACTAGAATACTCTATTTCTATAATCAACTAAGGCATAAAAAGAGTGGAGCCAATCCATCCAAAAATCACATCAAAATATGTTATGTTTAACTCAACAAAATCAACTAAAGTGACTTTCTAGGAAACTATGATTGGGAAATTTCCATATCCCATTTGGCTATAACTGGATTACTGACTAGATTAGAGATTGAGAATGGTTATGAGAGGATGTTGGGACTAACACCGAAGTCTATTTCTATAGGGAGTTACAAAAGAGAGTGTGCCTCCAATATCCAACAATGCATAAACATGAATATCCCTACCTCTCACCTGAATCGGGAAACTTTCTCAATCTTCTAAAGAGTTAGACTAACTTTGCTGACGAGCATCCCTATCTCTTTGTAAAGACACTAGACATTCTCTCAATCTATGGCCTGGCTTTCCATACCCAAAACATACATATCTAATAACTATATACTTACTCTTATAGTTCTTACCACACTTCTTGAAAATTGGATTAGTATGACCACTATTTATACTATCCTGGGACATAGAGCCTGGTGCTTTAGAGCACTATCAAAAGATGGGGCTGGAGCACTAGGAGAATATAGGGCTAGAGCTAAAGATTTCTGATGACACTAAGAATGATTACCTCAATCTAACTTCTGCTAAGAGAAGTTGAAACTACCTGTTATCGCCATCTTACTAGTCCTTTCTATTTCCTTGATATTTTCTTCCTCAATATATTAGGCATGAACCATTAACCTGGATATTTATATCCTTTTAATCAACATAGTAGTTTTATACTCTTTGGATATGTCCACAGAATCACTTGAGATGAATTTACTCATTCGGGTTTACTTTGCTAACTTAGTAAACTTAAGAGAGTACTCCTTCACACTCATGTTACCCTACTTCAGATTTATGAATAACTTCACCTTGGCCTCCCTTAGATCAATTAGGAAGAACCTATCTAGAAATTCAAGAACAAACTCATCCCACTTTACTAAGTCTGCGTCCAAACTTTTATCATCCTTCCATTGCTTGTACTAAGTGTGAGCCACTTCTTGCAACTGATAAGAAGAATCCAAGTCAACACTTTTAATTAATTTGATAGTCGTGATCTTAGTTACTTTCTGAATACTATCCAAAACTCTCATGGATCCTCTGTAGAATTCCTAAAAAATATCAGAGGATTTATCTGAGTGAAGCCTCAAACTCTGGCTGCTACCATATTCACTGTTAAGTTGGTTGCTGCAATAGCCTACTGGTTATTCTAGGTGGTCATGGATTGGGCTAATATTGTGAAAGCAACCCAAAATTTAGCATGGGAGACTTATTCGTTCAAAGGGTTTGTTGGAGCAAGTGGGGCTCACTAATTCCCATTCTCATTGCCATTACCATTTATCCTTCCATTAGTTCTCTTGGGAGGCATTTTCTGTAAATGTGTAAAGCAAGAGTTAGAATAAGGTTTATAATGTAGTTCCCACTCTATCACACTATATGAACATTAAAAAAGTGATTTTATTCCTAGAGACTCTCACTTATAAGTATGGCACGTTGTATACCCCTTACAAAGACTCTACTTAATATGGCTTTTGGACACCCTAGAACACTTTAAACCTAAATATCCAATACCAAGTTTGTCATGATCCACGACTACCCTCTAGTCGTAACACTACGCTGAGAGTCAGAAGTGACCTCCAAGCTAACCCATTGCCTATCATGACACTAAGAATACTGTATAAAACTAACTAACATTTTACTGTAGCTAAACTTTGAATGATATATGAAAATCAAAACCAAATATCAATTTTAGAAAAAAATAGAAATCACTAAACATAACATAAAGCTTAATCTCTACTCTCTGCCTAAAAGCCTCTACTAAGATAAGTTGTTAGGATAAGTCCCCAACTAACCTTGACTATCTAAAACTAAAATAAAATAAAATAAAGTACTGAGAGTAGTCCTCAAATGATAAGGACTAACCAAAGTGCTACTACAAATATAGTACGAGATTGTACTACACACAATCCAAATACTGAACGTTAGAACCTGTATTATGAGACAATACAACACAAAAAAAATATGTAATAAGTACTTTGAATGTACTTAGTTTGTGAGATAAGAAGTAACTGATATAAGATGATCATGACACATATGACATGATAAATCAATACAAGACCAAGTAATAAATATGTAATGTATGATAAGTTAAATAACTGAATATAAGGTCATACAAGTATCTGAATCTAAGACATAAACTATGAACTATGGGATGTGGAAAGTGGGAGCTACCATTAATCGACATACCCAAATCTGAGCTAACGGAGGTCCAACCAGTAACCCCAGCTGAAAGGGTGTTCATTACATTGTCAATGGTACAGGCACTAACTAACATGATTCACTAATCTGATTTCCAAATAGACTAAGGTATCAAGCTTGATCTTATGGGTAACCATTTTGAACCTATGGTGATGCCATAGTTCTAAGAATTAGGGAATTATAATAAAGGTCTTATACCAATTGATGGGTGATCCTTCATCCTTTCATCCGTTCACTGCTAAGTACTACTCCAAACTGAATAACACTGATAACTGAAATGCTCGCTAATACTAATATTCCAAAGACTAAAAAAAAATATGTTATCTAAGAGCATTCAAAATATACAAATTAGAGGATATAATACTTATAATTATATGCATGGAATCATAGGCCATCACTTGTTGATAACTTACCATCTCTAAAGAATACAACTGTTACGAAAATTCCATAAACTAAGTGAATTAAGGAATTTAATAGGTCAAGTCCAATAATCATGGATTTCACAATATAATTAGGGTGTATAATTTTGAACATGTAATGGTACTGAAATTCATGTTAAAATATGGGTTTATAACTCAATGAAATCAAGGAACTGGAATATCAAGAAATTCACATAATTCATGAACCCTAAGCTCTGAGGAAGGAATATAACTGAGAAATTGAGTTAAATTTTACACTAAATGGGTGAAAGGAGACCCATTGATGAAATCCCACATACATAGTGACAAGAATCTTGAAGAAATCCTTGAACTTAGGGCCTGAAGTTGAAGAACCCTAATTTTTCCTTGGGAGCCTCTTTCTTTGTGTTTTTGCTGAGTATCGATCATATTAGGAAGAATGAAGGAGTTAGGGTAATATTAAGCTTAATAATTAGCCTTGAAATAGCTTAAATGACATATTTTTTATATTAAAAGAGTGGAAAAATACCAAACAACCCTTATAAAATGGTGTAAGAAAATGTTGGAGTTCATCTCAATGACTGAAATAACGACTCATGGGACCTGACCATAGGTCGTTTCTTTGGTCATCACTTGGGATTTATCTTTTTATTTCCCTCAATAGTGGCAAAGAGCCACTACACGTTCTGTGAGGCCTTACCATGGCCCGTGGGACCATCCCACGGCCCGTTGTGCCTTCTGACGGCCCACTGCTAACAATTTTTTCAGTGCTTTAACATTTTACTCCGACATTAGATTAAGGAAAAATTGGATGCACTGGAAAGATAATTAAAATATATCTCATTTGAGCTCAAAAGTACTTTAGAACATATGGGTTATTCTCATTTGAAGTTGACTATAGTAGATTTTTCACATTTATTCTCTAAGTGAGGTTTTCACTTGGCTGTAAGCTTGGAGTCACATGTGGCCTTAGTGCATGTATAAATAACTTCTAATAATATCAAACATTAATTTTTATTCTACATGTACTTGAAGTATGGTTCTAATCTTGGCTTGGATTTTTGGGGTGTTATAATACAGAACCGTATCCAAAATACAATAAAATCAATCCAACAAAAGAGGGAGAGCGAGTACAAATTCGAATGCTAGGATCTCACCCCAAATCTCTGATCTATGGTAGATCAAAATAATGATCCATAAGAGACGGGAACTTATACTTTGATTTGCAAGGTGCAAAAGTGTATATAAGTACCAACACGAGGTACTCAGAAGGCATCGACCATCTGAGTTCCAAAGATGATGCAAGTATAAATAACATGTAAAATGGGATTATACACTACATCTAACTATCTAAGAAATGAGACATAATAATACAAATGGAAAAGTAAATATAAACTATCATACCCTACAAGTAATCCGAGAAAAAGGTGTAAGACCATACATAACTAGTCAATACATAAATGATGAGTGAAAGAAGGATATATAGTGGTAGTACGAGGCAAAAATGTATATACAATAAGAATAAATAAGAAAGAAGAGGGTTACATGATAATACTACATATGTAGGATTGAAAATGAAGTCAATAACTTGAGAGAGCTAGCCTAACATCACGAGGATCATAACCAAATAGGGGAGCTAACTCTATCATAATTAGACTATCAAACCGAAATGTGAATAGTTTCAATATAGTCTAGCAATAATAAATATTACCATAATAAGGAGTAAAGGAACTCGGAAGCATACCTACAACCTCAAGTACTAACCAATAACCAATTGGCCATAAACTATACAATAATAACCAAACGATAATGTAACCGGATGGCCCAGAAAAAGAATACCAAGCCCTCATAAGCCCGAAAAATGCAACTAATCCACAAACAACAAACATAACCTATACCTATTCAGCCCCCTATAAGACAAATAAATACAAGCATCAGACATTTATCCTACTGATAGGTAATGCATATGAATAGAAGTATGTCATGAAAAAAAACTAAATGATGCAGGATAAACAAATACCATATCCAACACAAGTGTATACACCTCCTTTAGATCAATAGCTCACAAATGTAGGACCTACGATGACTATCCTTCTTTGGCACTATGGCTCAGCGGATGAAGACGCCCCTAAGGGATTCAGGATACTTGTATACACTACTTGATCCTAAACCATAAATTTCATAATGCATAAATAATTCACTCCATCTAGGATTGGATGTGAAATATGTGACAGGTGCTCGAAATCCAATCAAGACAAAAACAAGTAGAAATCCATAAAGTCAAGTGCCCGAGATTTAATCTGGGACAAAAATGGTAGAATTGTATAGAAAAGCTTAGAATCTTCCTTGTCCAAAATAAGTAAACAATGATAAAATAGTGGATCAAGAAAGGATCAGAATCCACCTCGGTCCATGATTCTAAAGTAGTATACTAAATTTAGGAGATCATAACACCAATAATAAATGTGGTATGACTTTTGTTTGAAAATTAGTTTAAAAGTGAAAAAATGAGAATAATTTCCTTTTTAGAAAATAGTAGTGAAATCAAGGTTTTAGTTGGAATCATACCACTAAATAAGCATGAGAATGCAGATAATGTATGCATACCATCACCATTAATAATACAAACATAAATGTCTAAGCATCTATGTGTTAAACCATATCCTTTCACAGAATAGAGTACTAAACTAGTGTCCAACTGGTCTCGTAACCACAGCCTCAACCCTAATAATATACAAATTACCAAGATAATAACATTATAACTTTGAAAGACTAAGGAAATATGGCCATCAAGATACTAGGAGGATCTAATCGAGCAATATCTCCCAAATCAATTAGTAATACCATAAATCTTATCCTAAGGAATCTTTAATGCCAACCTAAGGTAAAATAAATCTATAAGTAGGTGAAGTAGAGTCCTATAATTATAGCGGGTATTCTAGGCCAAGGCTTAATTATGTTCTGAACTTTTCCCTAAATAGGTCTATTATCGATAATAAGATACAAATAATCTTCCCAACCTCAACCTAAGGTAACAATAGGTTCATACATGATCCTAACACAATACTATAACAGTGACAGCCATTCTAGACAAAGGTTTAAGCTGCTAATTTATACTAAAGTTTCCATGAAAGTCCATGTCGAAAAAAGCTATAAGGCAACTTAAATCCTATCATATTACCCTCTATTCTACATGCAATCAATACGATACATAATCTTATAGAGAAGAGTATACCAAAGCATATATCGATGCTGAACTATAGTTTGAACATCCTACAAACTGCTCATCATCACTCCTCAATCCTTGAATGTTATGACACTATCAAATTTCCTCATGTTAATTTGAGTAAAATGAGACCCATATTGCAATATAAAATTTGGGCCTAAAATTGGGTCAAAATGGGCCATGGGTCCTACTAACAGAATTTAGAAACTAAATTTGTAATGAGATCTCTCAAAGGATAAGGAATGCATACTACAAATTAAGTACAATTGGATTCTCAATTGGGGCTCAAAACAGCCCCATGAGCTATAGAAAACAAAAAAGAGAATTAGGCCTAAAACTTATAAATAAACTAACAAAAAAATAATCACCTCAATATCCTTTACTCATCACCAGATCCAATTGATAATGCCCCATAAGTTCTTGAGCTATTAGGTTCAAAAATGGTGGGAAAAGGGTTATAAAATGATGAAAAACTAGAAAGAAGGAAACTATATTCCGCCAAGGAAATACACTTCACGATCGCGAGAGTCTATGGTTGCAAATATGATGACCAAGAAAAATGCTCTTTCCGAATCTAGGAAAAGGGTTGCAAGCACAAAGGCTAATGTGATGGACTACTACGAACGCGACACAAATGGTTGTAAAAGAGATGAATAGAAAAGGATCGGGTCGGGCCAACCCTTAATCACGAACGTGAGAGGAGGCTCATAATCACGATGGTCAAAGACTTAACCCTTCACAAATTCGGCCAACTTCTCACAAATGTGAAGAGTAAAATGGGCCTAATGAGGTGTTCAAAAACCAAAAAAAATGCCAAGTCCTTACAGACTCCAACTGAAGGCTCGAGATTTATTTGGAATCCTATGCACACAAAAGAACTATGCTACCATACTAAATTTGATAATTTGGACTCAATGGAACCATTAGAATTTCCATACGAAGTTGTTTTGATAAAATATGGGACCCACATCTACTTTTTTATTTTTACCAATTCTACCCTATAGCCCAAAATGAGCCTAAAAGCCTTGGGACCCAGACCAAGGGTCCCATATACTAAGATCCATATTAAAGAGCTAAAAAATCATTAGAATTCTTATCCGAGGAATTTACTAGAAGTTTTGATCCAAGACCAATTTTTTAACTTCAAAAGCTCCAAAATAAGGATATGCGCTTTAAACCCAACAGAACTACCTAAAAATTGAACTGACAATCCCAATAAGTCATAAATGACCTATAGCCGCTATGGGAAGACACAAAATGCTAAAAATGTATGGAACCGATAAAATGACCTAGAGGGTTGATAAAATATCTACTATTAAATAGACTTTGTCCTCAAAATTAAATGGATAAGAAGAATTTAAAAGCTCAAAAGGATTAAGTACAAGGCTTGCATGCCCTGTGAGAAAACAAAAGTAATCTCCAAAGACAAACAATGCTTCTAAGGGATTTCCCTAAAGGTATACCCTTTTCCAACCACATCCTTGCTTCATTTTCTAAGTAAACAAAAAACTCATCCTCAACAACCAACTGGCCTCCAACTAAACCAAGCTCAATTAAAGAACGTAAGCCCAAAACCAAAGCATATCAACCTCACACCAACTCGAGCACAATTAAGTGGAAACTTAACTAGGCTAAATATTAGCCTAACACATGACCCATATAGCCAACACCAAATTCCAAATATAATATTCTCTAGCCTTTCCAAACCAGTTGTTTACTCTGAGCTATATAGAATCTCTCCAACCTCATTCGAGTCCCATTCACTTAATTACTTCACACCAATCTTGAATGACCTACCAAAAATTCACACAGACTAATATATGAACAATGCCCTATAAGGTTATACCTAAATCTCAACTAATGGTGATCAATATATGCAATCTTTACCAAAGCCACAACTAGTCCATATGACCCTCAAAACTAATAATCATGAGTCCGAAGCATAACCTCTCAAAATTTGAATAATTTGTTCCTGAATACCCCCACCTACTATGGGTGAAACTATGCTAAGCCCAACTCGAGTACACTCTTTTCACTCGATAGACTTCTTAAAGTCAGACAAAAATTGAAAGTAGAAACAAACACCATATGCCAATGGACCACCCTTCAAAGATCTATCTAACACAATTTCCCTAACCTGAAGACTAAGCTGATAGATAATGAGTAGGCCTAGCAAACCTCTTAATAAATGTTCAACTATATTCAAACCTCAAAATGGGGGTTGCAACTAGGCTACATAATTCATAGCTAAAATATAATCTTAACAAAAAAGTTGAACTAATCGGCCTCAACTATCAAAATTGATCCTATTAAAGACTAAACATCCACTCTCTAAAATTTGTCATAACTTTCTAGTCGTCATCTAAAAAGTTAAAAATCATAACTAGAGCCAGCCAATCCTTACTAATTTCAAATACCCAAACCAATCTCACCTTTAGAAACCAACCATTTACCCAATAATTCTTGCAATGGATAAAACAAAAATATTGTCGAAGAACATAATCACAAAGGGAAAAAACCATGGGCCAAAGGTACCAGTCTCAAGAAACTTAGACAAAATGGTCACTGGTACTCACTCCCTAAAGTAACAATATTTAGATGCTGAAAACTAATACATAAGAACACACCACTAGGAGAAAGCATTCCATGATTTCATACTAGGCCAAAGAATTCCTGAAATATGAAATTATTGAATTCACTTATATAAACCTCCATCAATTCAAGAGAACCAAAAAGTACATCATCTAAATAATCAAGTACCCAACTCAACACCAAGATCAAGAGTACTACAAAGTAATGAACCAGCCAAATCATAAGAACAAACCTCAAACTAACCAACCTTAGCATGGTCTATAGAAAAGAATTGTCGACTCTAGAATCACCACAAAACCATGGAAGGTAATACATTCCTTTACTTTCATAACACATTCAATAACTGAGCTTACCTTACCAACAAAAAGGATAACCAACCAACCAAGGTAGCCGTCTAAGACAAATAGGCCTGAATCACAAGAAAGGGATACTAACTAGATAACACTAGTCTATCCATCTATCAAGAAAGGATCAATCAAAGCTAAAACAATACTAGTTGTAGTAACTATATAAAGTACATATGGTATAAAATAAAAAATAACCAATACCATTCTAGGATCATATCAAAGCCAATATATCAAAGGAAAGGGATTTACCTAAGAGTTACACCCTAAGAAAATAACAAACCGATCCACTTAATCTCTTACTAAAATAAAACATCTACATAGGTAGTCATGTATGCATAAATCAACATAAAGGCTTACAAAATTAATATAGTAACATCAAGGGATATGCACACTGATAGGTATAAAAACCCCAACTCAATTTAAATAGAAACTAAGATATAGAAAATCAAAACCACACGTATAATAATGGAATATGAAGTAATGGTCCCTGACTTGCCCAAAATAGTATGACATGAACTTGTCCGACCCTAAACTAAGCATCAGAATGACCAACCGAATAATAAGGGCACCATGTCTGATTGAAGGTGTTATATCCCTAGGAGATTAATCTAACTATGTTGATTTATAATTATCCCATATCGAGGATACTTTTTGGACCAATGAATGATTTATGTACAATCATATTAAACCCCTGAAGCTTTAATTTAGCAAGAAACATGAGCTAACCTCATATGGCTGACCAAATTAATCCTGGGACAATTTGTATACTAATGACGAACCTCTCCACCATCATAACATACCCCTAGAACCCTCTGATGCAATGTACTTACTGACCTAAGATGGCTGCCATAACCTAATGTTCTATACCGATAACCCCACACTACCTGACAAGAACTCTTTCCATTGATAAACCATAACCTATCTGAGAGTCACCTATAATCTAAGCTACTTGAATGAACCTAATAGGCTACAAATCATGTTGACCTTTGCTAAGAGTATCCCCACCCACTAATATTGTATTATTGATATAACCTCCACACCTTCATATGTTTTAAGACATGCCCTTCTTATAGTCCTTACATGATTAATGACCTGAAGAATAGTAGATCTACCTGATATCAAATGCTCTATTGTTAAAAGAGTGGTAATGCTAGTCCTATGATAAACCTATACACTATTTATGCTTTGTGGGATATAACATAGAAGTATATCTGGCGCACTCAAGAAATCTTATCACATATTCTAAAATTGATAAAAACCCCTATTGAATTCCTAAGTTTGGCCATAGAACCACTTGATGTACTGGACACCACCACTAATTGTGATGTATCTTTAAAATGGCTCAGAATCCCTAACATGATATCCTAAAAAAAATAAGGTAGTCATAAACTCTATCAGAGCCTGGGTGGCCCCCTGACACTCTGGCTAATGCAGAAAATCCTTGAAGCTAAGCTCCATCTCCTTGGTCTATCTCTAAAATGAAACTTTAACAACACGTGTAGAAGTCTTTAACATGACTACTGGAAATGTCGTGCTATCCATTTGAGAAAGAGTGGAGTCAAATGAAGAACTTAGAGGTTGACAAAAGTATGAACACATGATCAAGAATTAAGAAATAGAATTTCCTAAGAATGTTTTATAGCCTCCGAAAGATAGGATACGAATATCATCATATTGATTTTCATAACTCTAATTGGCACTTTGCTCTTGTGCCAATGACACCGCTAAATCTATGGTTTAATAACAAGCTATCACAACCCAATTTCTTAAGTCATGATGGCATCTACCATAACCACCAGTAGTTAAGCCAACCAATAGTTTAAAATGGCTAGTAATGGGATAATAAGAAAAATTAATGTTATGACTGATAAAATTAGAAAAAGATAAGAAGAAAGTAAAAATTCCTCCTAAAACCTAGTGAGGTTAGTATATGAGCCACTATCAATCAAAAGTATAAGGTGAACACACTATATGTATATATAGAATCCCAAAAATACAAAATAAAGATCAATCTAGCAAAAGATGAAGAATAGGAACAACTTCAAATGCCAGGAGCTCACACCAAATCTGTGATCAATGGGAACTCAACATGATGTACATGTCAATAGTGAAAACTTGTACTATGATTTACAGGGTGTAGACGTGTAGTATGAGTACTAACATAAGGTACTCAGTAAGCATCAACCGACTGAACTCAAATATTAATACAAGTATAAGTAACATATAATGCAAGAATATACATTACAGGCAATTATTTAAGAAATAAAATATAATAATACAAATGAAAAAGTAAAGATAAACTACCATACGCTACAAGTAATCCGGGATAAGGGTAAAAACCATACATAACTAGTCAATACATGAATGAAGAATGATAAAAAGATATTTAGTTTTAGTATGAGGTAAGAAGAGTATATACAATAATATTATATATAGAAGAAGAGGGGTGTATGATAATACTTTGTATATAGGACTGAACACAAAGGCACTAACCTGAGAAAGCTCGCCTAAAATCTCAAGGATTATAACCAAATAGGGGAGCTAAATTTAGCATAATTAGAGTCTCTAACTGAAATATGAATAGTCTTAAAATTGTATAACAGTAATTAATCTTACCATAATAAGGAGTAAAGGAACTTGAAAGCGTAATTGCAACCTTGGGTACCAATCTATAACTAGCTTACCACGAAATATACAATAATAACCAAACAATAATGTAACCGGCTAGCTCAGACAAATAATAACCTAACCAAGACCACATTGATCCAAAAGGTACAAATAATAAGCAAATAACAAACATAACCTATACCTATTAATCCCCATATAAGATAGATAGATACAAGTTTCAAGCAATTATTCTAGTAATAGGTGATGTATTTTAATGAAAGAATGTCATAAAAAAACAAATTGTAACACCTTAAATTTTTTGCCATAAAATTTTCTCTACTTTGATGCTCACTGCCTAGGGT
>NW_025891169.1:0-4893 GCF_002878395.1 Capsicum annuum
ACAAAGAGAGTGAACATACGCACAAATCAGGTGCTGCCATGTGTTGAATATATTTAATTTCATATTTTTTTTAATAAATTTTTCCTTTTTATTTAATTTATCACCGATCCCACCCCCTCTTCCCCCATCCCCCATCCAGCACCCCTCACCCCCCGACGTCCAACAGCTTCCCTCCACCCCACCCCCATTCAGCACCCCCACCCTCCGTCCAACACCTCCACCCTGTGAGCATCCCCTTAACCCCTCACTCCGTCAAAATTTCTCTTTCCGTTCATTTATTTTTGGTTCAAATCAATTCAAAAAATTATTTATGATTGAATTGAGTTTTAAGGATAGTTAAATGATTGAATTGAGTTTTAAAGATAGTTAAATGAGCTTTAATGGAGCTTTATTGGAGAAGCTTTAATGGAGTTTTAAAGATATTTTTTTTTTTAAAAAAAGCTTGAATGGAGCTTTAGTGGAGGAGTTTTAATGCTGTTGAAGAAGATATTGTGTTGAAGAAGACATTGTGTTGAGCTTTAATGGAGTTTTAATGATATTAAAAAAAAAAAAAGCTTCAATGAAAATTTAATGGTGTTGAAGAAAGTACTGGGTAATTTAAAAAAATAAAAAAATATTAATTTTTTTTTTAAAAAAAGAATATAAATTATATATTAATATTTACATGTGAAAGCTTTTTATTGGTCAAAAAAATAATTTTGAGCCCTTTCACGCGCTTGTGGTCCAAAATGGTGTATTTGAAATGAAATAAAGAAGAATCGTGGGGTAATAGGTCGAAGTTAAAGTTTATGTGTCATTTTGAAAATTTCGGACATCAATGGGGTAATTATGTATTTACTCTTTTTTTTAAAAACTGCTTTGATCCCACTTTTTATAACACACACACACACACACAAACACACACACACACACACACACACACACACATATATATACATACCTTCTTCTTCAATAACCCCAAACCCTACCCTCACCCTTCACTACCTTCTTTTTCATTACACTACCACCACCACTCTTTCTTCAACCACTAATTTCACCATCATCAGGCCCCCCTCCCCTCTAACCCCCACACTAATTCTCCTCCCCAAACCCGTCAATCCCCACCCCGTTCCTCCTTTAACTACCAATTTTACCACCACCAGCCCCCCTCCTTCAACCCCCAATTTTTTCTTCTTCAATTACCAGATCTTTAACTCCCAACTCCAATTTTTCCTTCTTCAGTCTATTGACTTAAGATCATTAAAAAAAATAAAATTGGATTTAAAAAATTTCAAGTTATCTTTGTGGATTTGAAAAAGAGACATTTGGAATGATAATCTTGAATTAAGTGAAGACTTAGTCAGAAATCATATAAAAGTTTTTCCTCCATGAAAGCTACAACTGAAATGGTGGGACTAAAACTACCAATGTTATTCAATTTTTTTTTAATTAATTATGTTATATTTTTGATAATTTGGTTATAAATTACTTGACCATTTTGGCTTTAGATCCTTTAGCAATATTGATTCTGTTGTTTTTTTCTTATATAAAAATAAAAAAAGACAGGCCTTTATCCCTTTTTGTTGTAGGAATTCATCCAGTTGAAATCATGTTAATGTCCTAGACTCCTAGAATTTTAAGAATTTAAGTCATCATGAAATAAGAATTTTTGTGGATTTGATACGGGGAAGGGGGGTCGGTGTTTGCAGGAGTGGGGGCTGGGGTTAAGAAGAAGAAAAAAGAAAATGGGGCAGGGGTGGGGTTGGGGGAGGAGAGTGGATGGGTGTGATGAAGAAAGAAAAATGGGGTGGGTTCTTTTTTGATATTTATATATATATATATATATATATATTATGTGGATTTTAAAAAAAAAATAATAACTTTTTACGTGACAATGACATGACACTGATGTGACAATGACGTGGTGCAAGTGTAGTGCACTCTCCGCTGTGAGAGTAGTAATTCAGCTTGAGGGGTGAAAATAATACACTTTAAAGATGTTAATGGGTAAATAAACAGAAGTGTAATTTAAGTGCTAAAGTAAGTTGAGCGGACAAGTTCAGGGGGAAATGATGTCTTTTCTCTTTAAAGTACTGTTTATACTTTACCATCTTGATACCCAAACTCTCCAAGAACACAACAACACAAACACCAAAATCAATCCACTAGTTCAAGAACTATGGATCCTTTTGTTGACCTCTCTCGAATTCGCAAGAAGAACAAGAAGGGAGGTGATATCAAGAGTAAAACACACTAAAACAACGACAACACTTGATGAACCAGATGCAATAACAACAACACACGGTTACGAGACAAGAACATAAACGGATTACACTAGATATAGACAAACAATTACAAGAAAATAAAGATAGATAGATAGACAAGGGGATGATATAATATCAACAACCCAAAAGCTTATTTCACTTTTGGACCTTTAATATCATACACAACCTAAAACTATCTCTTACGTGACCTTAAGGGAATCGGAATTCCCAAGCAATTTCCGTTAATAAGCAAATGATCAACACAAGGATTCCACCTTGCTAAAGACTCTCAAAGAGGCTACAAAATATATTCTCCAAAAATCTCCCAAAAATGACCTAATGAGGTTCTATTTATACCTAGGTTAACTTATTACAAATGACTAAAAAAATCCTAGCAAAGGGCGGATGAACAGTGAACGCGGATGAACAGTGAACATTTTGGAGCTTGTGGGACTTGTTCTCTACACTTCAAAACTTGTTCTTTGGATGGACAGCCCCCCGAGCTCGAGTCTTGACGCATTGGACCCCGATCATGATTGTACCCGTATTATCCTCCCCTCCTTAGAAAGAATTCGTCCTCGAATCTGAACCTTGCAAAGCAATAGGAAGGACAAGAAAACAAAAGTTCCTCAAGGTATGAGGGTTAGGATTAGTGTAATCAATCATAGCATCTTGCCAAAGTGGCTTAAACTTTACATATACCCAAACATCCCTCTTACCCGAATACCCTACCAAGGATGAATCAACTAGTTTATCCACATAAGTGTGACAAGAAACAAGAAACAAGCGTCGCTTATTAAGTGGAAAACATAGACTCTTCTTGGAACAACAATTAGACTTGAAAGCCGAGAGAGGAAAGCCATACATTCCATGCACATTCAAGTCATTCCAAAAGATATCCTCATCACCACACTTCAAATAATCACCGAAATCAAATGGGTGGAGTGTCCATGGGCACGGGTTGGGAATACACTTCCTTACCCCAATACTACTACAATAATGATCAAATATCCCCTCTTTACTATCATGGTCAATAACAAAAACAACTAGAGGGTCATCCTTAGTCATTCGGCCAACATGTTCAACATCATCATTTTCACACACAAGTTGGTCTTCATGACTTCCATAAGACAATGTACTACCACTTTCCACAATGGCTTCAACACTAGGTGAATCAACTAGTGTATCCACAATCTCAAGTTGTACATTATCATCACAAAATGAAGGCACATTTGGCTCACTTAAAGACAAACTATCATTCACACTTAGTTGGCTATTATCCTCATTCACTAGAGTGCAAAAGTTAGTTTGATTACCTTGTAGCTTATGTGGTGCATGGCCACTCACGGGAATTTGATTAGAAAGGCTTGGATGCTCCATCAAGTTATCCAACTTCTTGCACAGAGAGCCTTACGTCCCTTCCAATCTTCCTTCCATTTTGTCCATTATTCGCCTATCTATGGCATCAAGCCTTGCCATGATGGATTTAACCTAACTAGGCATTTCAGCTTCATTCGCCATTGTACTCATCAAGAGCTACTAAGCAAACAACACGAAAATAACAAACACATTAAAGATTAGCAAAAATCAGTCCACAATTCGTCACAAAACAGTCCGTAATGCGTCTCAAAATAGTCCACAATCCCTTACTTTCACACTTTGAATTTTTCACTCTATTGGCCTTACAAGTGTTGATAACTCGCTTATACTCCAATGAGGTTACTTGGTCCCAATTGTGGCTCGAGGTCGGAGTAGATTTTTGTTTGAAACGACTCAAATAAGCAATGTACGAACTTGAACCCAAAAAGATACTACGACTCAAAAATGAGAAAAGCACACAACAAACAACGTTACACGAAAAACGTACACAAAACTAACTTACAAGCTAGTAGGGTATTACTAGGTTGTCAATTAGTGTCGAGCAAACAAACAAAACTAGGAAACAATAAAATGAAACTAAGAAATCTAAAATTTGAACTCAAAAATATTGCGTGAACAGTACTTTAGTGACGTGGTAGTCCACTATTGGCCTCGAGTTTTATCAAAATTTTATTTCCCAATTTCAAGTCTTGATCAATATATGATTTGAAATTGGTAGATTTGGTTAATGGAGGGAAAAGTGGTCTTGGAGCCTTTTTGTACAAATTTCAAAAGCAAAACTCGACTTCTTTGAACTTTCTCCTTGAAACAAGATCCTTAAATCAAGGAAAAGTAGATGAAAAGTCTTTAAAGTGATAGGGACAAGTCTTTCACTAACAACTACTACAAGCTTGTCTTTCACCTTTTTAGATCTAGTTTGCACTTTAAGGATTAACAAGAAGATGAAAGGGTGAAGAACCTTAAGAACACAACAACTCCAAGAACAACAACAATTTCAGTTTCCAACTCTACTACAACAAGACCATCAAATCGGCCAAGGTTTAGGTAACAACAACATCCAACTCGGCCACACCTTGTTCACATCAACAACTTCAACAAGTTCAAGTTTAATCTTAGATTTGGACACTTTTTAGTGTTGATGAGAAAGAAACCAACACTAGAAACACTCTAAACAAACAAAAGACTACAAGTTCTAGACACACAACAAACAAATCTTGGCCAAGATAACACAATTTTCGGCCAAGAACACAAAATGGACAGATTTGCACTT
>NW_025891170.1:0-407 GCF_002878395.1 Capsicum annuum
CAATATTATGATAAGTCATGACTTTTCAGCTTTATTATTATTAATAATTAGTTTTTTCCAAGAACCGTTTTTTTTACACTATTTTGGACAATAGATAATATATCTGTTGCATCAGATAAATCATCTGTTACAACAGATATATCATGATTTGCAACAAATAGATAACATGTTGCATCAAATAATATATCTGTTGCAACATATAATAAATATATTTTTTTAAAAAAAT
Organism: Capsicum annuum; assembly: GCF_002878395.1. NCBI lineage: Eukaryota > Viridiplantae > Streptophyta > Magnoliopsida > Solanales > Solanaceae > Capsicum > Capsicum annuum. Next base: position 227 of record NW_025891170.1, read on the forward strand.
AAATTATCTTCATGACATGCAAATTTTATGAATTTTAATTATATAAATTAATAAAGCAGATTTAAAGGCTCAACTGTTCATCTCTATTTATTCATGACATTCTTGATTACTATAAAAAGTTATGACTTAATTAAATTAATCAATATTATGATAAGTCATGACTTTTCAGCTTTATTATTAT
>NW_025891170.1:507-16846 GCF_002878395.1 Capsicum annuum
CTTTATTATTATTAATAATTAGTTCTTTCCAGGAACCGTTTTTTTTTACACTGAGTTGGACAACAGATAATATATCTGTTGCATCAGATAAATCATCTGTTACAACAGATATATAAAGATTTGCAACAAATAGATAACATGTTGCATAAGATAATATATCTGTTGCAACATAATATATATATATATATATATATATATATATATTTTAAAAAAATATATTATCTTCATGACATCCAAATTTCTGACTTTTTGATTATATAAATTAATTAAGTAGATTTAAAGGCACAACTGTTTACCTCCATTTATTAATGACATTCTTGATTACTGTAAAAAGTTATGACTTAATTAAATTAATCAATATTGAGATAAGTCATGACTTTTTAGCTTTATTATTATTAATAATTAGTTCTTTTCAGGAACCATCTTTTTTACATTGAGTTGGACAGATAATATATGTTGCATCAGATAAATCATCTGTTACAATAGTTATATCATACGTTGCATCAAATAGATAACCTGTTGCATCAGATAATATTAATATTGCAACATATGATACATATATTTTTTTTAAAAAAATAAATTATTTTCATGACATCAAAATTTTATGACTTTTTAATTATATAAATTAATAAAGCAGATTTAAAGGCACAACTGTTCACCTCCATTTATTAATGACATTCTTGATTACTGTAAAAAGTTATGACTTAATTAAATTAAGCAATATTCTGATAAGTCATGACTTTTCAGTTTGAAGCTTAGCTTTATAATTATTAAAATAATTAGTTCTTTCCAGCAACCGTTCATTTTTTACACTGAGTTGCACAAATGATTATATATCTGTTGCATCAGATAAATCATCTATTACAACAGATATATCATCAGTTGCAACAAATAGTTAACCTGTTGCATCAGATAATATATTTGTTACAACATATAATATATATATATATATATATATAGAAAAAAAAAATAATTTATATATATATCTTTTTTTAAAAATAAATTATCTTCATGACATCCAAATTTTTGTGACTTTTTAATTATATAAATTAATAAAGAAGATTTAAAAACAAGAATATTTCTGGTGAGTTTTTTACGGTTTAAATTGTGTTTATCATTTATTTCCTTACTCTTTTCTGTGAAAAGAAATGACTTAATTAAATCTAGCTGGTGGTGACTTAATCTTTTCGTTTCTTTAATAACCATTTTTATTAATTGAGTATGGCAACAGATTGTATATTTGTTGCATCAGATAACCCATCTGTTTCAACAGATATACCATCTGTTGCTATAAATCGACCATCTATTTAAGGAGTTTTTTTATTTCTTCTAACAGATTCATAAGTCGCAACAGATGAGAAATTTGATGCATCAGAAGCATTTTTTGTTTTTGTTTGTTTGTTGAATGTGTTTAGACAAAAGTCACAGTCACGACTATTCATTAACTTTTTTCTTAAAAATCATATCATCATATATATATATATGTATATATATATCTTAATTAAATTAATCCAATGTTGTGACTTTTTTTTTAAATTAAATAATCTTTCGTTTACAATTATAATATCATTTAGTTCCTTATTATTTATTAACAAACCATTTTTAGGAGAATTTCTCATCATGACCGTATCCCTAACTCCAACCGCCGACATGTTTTGAATAGGGAATAAATAGAATGATAATTAAATATTGAATAAGAATTAAAAATTCAAAATCGACCAAACCAAACCTAACCTAACCAAACCAAACCAAACATATACATGGACTTTTTTGAATCCCTTATAGGTAGATCAGATATAAAAAAGGGAAATACATACGCTAAAAGAAAGAAAAAAACATAACCTAATTATTATTATTATTATTATTATTATTATTATTATTATTATTATTATTGTCAACCTGACAATTTTCATCCGGCAGCAGCAGGACCCTCCTCAGCCTTGCTCGAAAGTCGTCCAAATTCCTCTGGAGTTCATCAAACAAGAGTGAGTGAGAGTGAGTGAGAAGGCCGGAGGGACCTATTTATAAAATGATTGAGAATTGAAAAGAACTGGACTTAGTCAAATAAAAAGCCACGACTGTTCATATCCCTTAAAAGAAAAAATTACACAAATCCCATATTTAAGACACCATATTACACAATATCCCTTAATGTTTTAAAAAATTACATAAAATTCTGGATTCATATTTACTAGTGATACATATGCTATATGTATCACTACTGTATACATATGTATATGTATCACTAGTCCATATATGTATCACAATTCGAAATTTCGGGATAAGATGTAATTAGCAAACTATCTGGGATTTAATGTATATTGTTGAAACTATACGGAATTTATGTGTTGTGTGTGTTAGTGTTACTTAAATAATACTGGTGACTTTATTAGTAAGTAAATTAAAAAAAAATGGATCTAAATACAACATTTTATCTTTTTGTTGTATTTTCGAAAGAGAAAGATTGGTATTCTGTTGCAAAATATATTCCACCTGTCAGATAACTTACAACATATGGACAATATGTTTCAGCAGATGGATATATCAGTTTGCTTTTCCATCAGCTGTGGCGTTTGTTGCAACTTGCTAGTCATCTGTTTATTCAATTTCATCGAGAGCAATCAATTTTTTTAACCACTTCTTGGCCAAATTTAATTTTTGCTCTTGGATTGTTTCTCTTTTTTCCTTTGCATCCTTCGACTAAACTAAATTTTTGCTATTGGATTGAGGGCAAAAATTAAATTTGGAGGCCAATTTAAAGGATACAAAGAAAAAAAGAGAAGCAATCCAAGAGCAAAAATTGAGTTTGGCTAAGAAGTGTTTAGAAAAATCTATTGCTCTCGATGAAATTGAATAAACAGATGACTAGTAAGATCCAACAGACGCCACAGCTGATGGAAAAACAAACTGATATATCCATCTATTGCAACAGATTGTTCATATGTTGTAAGTTATCTGACAGGTGAAATATATTTTGCAACAGATTACCAATCTGTCTCTTCCGGAAATACAACAAAAAGATAAAATGTTGCATTTAGATCATTTTTTTTAATTTACATATTAATAAAGTCACCAGTTTTATTTAAGGAACACTAACACAGACAACACATAAATCCCGGATAGTTTGCGTCAGATGTGGGGTCTGTTGCGTCAGATATGGAGTCTGATACAACAGATATGGAGTTTGTTGGAATACATAACAGTCTTGTTGATGGTTTGATTTGTTCCATCAGTTGCTCTGTCTGATGCAACATCAACAACAACATAAATTACAAACAATAAATAAAAAACATCAACAACAAAGAAAACAACAACATTTGTTCCAACAACATCATCAACAACAAAGAAGCATACATCCTATGTTCCAACACCATCAACAACAAGGGATGCACCCACATGGAGTCCTTCGGGTGCGTGAGCACAGACTGAACTCGTATCGAACTTTATATATGTATGTGGAAATAAATAAAAAAACGTATATAATCTAATCAGTGAGCACCCATAGTAAGAGTTGTTTGGTTAGCCTAGTTGTTGTTTATGGGTGCTTAAGTCTATTTATTTCTTTTGGTCTTGAGTTCAATTCCCACTCAGCACATATTTTTTTAATTTTGGTAACCAACTCTTCTCTTCTTATTCACTTTAAACTTTTTATTTTTCTCTCTCTTACTCCTTGTGTTGGTTGTTCGGACTCCACTATTTTTAAGCTAAGAAGCACTCATCGTCTAAACCACACCACACCACAAGTTCCAACAATGTCAACCCCACCAACAACACCACACCACAAGTTTCAACAATGTCAATCCCACCAACAACATCAACAACAAAGAAACAAACAAAATACATACAAAAAATGATACTGCCAACAAGCTTTTAAACTTTTCTCAACAGATGACTTTTTTCGCATCTTATAATAAAAATTCTCGGTATGTTTATTCAACAATTAAAAGTTCCTTCAAATTTTTTAAATAAATATGATATGAGAAAATAGTAATTAAATAAACAAAAAGATGTAAATAAAGTTGCAAGAAGAAGACGAGAATGAAAGAGCAATAGTGAATCATATCATACCTTAATATCAAAAGGGGGTCAAAACAACAATTTCAGTCGAGGAATCTAAGATATGGATATCGATTGGTTTAGATACGAGCGAAAATTTTTGAGAAAGAGGAGAGAAAAAAAAGGGCTGTGATAACCTTAAAGAGGATAGAAACAAAAAAGATAAGAGATTTAGAACTGAAAGAGAGGAGGGGAGAGATGAGATAATTCTAATTTCTAGATGTACTACCCTTAATATTAAATGACTAAACAAAGTGTATTTATTCAAATTTATGTTTTCAAAGCATAATTAATAAGGCTAATTTGGAAGTAAAATAAACCCCTAATTAATATTTTCTTGATAGGAGTGCCAAGTCAATATGAAATGGAAGAAGTATTAGGGTTTCAATATTCATTAATTAATATTCACTAATAATTTGAGGGGCACGAGGAAGAAAATGGGTGACATTGAAAAGACAGGACAAGACTACTCAATGAGATTTTTGAGTTATCCAAGAAATATTTTTTACCGCCTTTAGTAGTACTACTACTTTATCTACTCGGACAGTAGCTTGCTTTAAAATTAAAAGAAAACAAAAAGATTTTCATACAGATATGTCATCTGTTGCAACAGATTTAGATATCTGTTTAAGAAATCCCAACAGCTCAGTCATCTGTGATAACAGATGGAAATGTTATTTGATAACTAAATTAGAAACGTTATCTGTTACAACAGATATCAATATCTGTTTGAAAATTTCCAACACCTCAGTCATTCATCATAATAAATACAAATGTCTATTTGATAATTGAATAAGAAATGTCATCTGTTGCAACAGATATTGTTATCTATTTGAAATTCTCCAACAACTCAGTTATTTGTTGCAATAGATTTCATTGCAATTGATTTAGGATAAACTAGGGATGAAAGAATGAGCTCCTCATTAACTTAATGTTAAGATTAATAATAGTACCTATATCAATATAGGTGGAATGAGGGATGAATGAATAAGCTTACAAGGTCAACTACAAATCCAATTGAGTCATTGCATTTGTATGGTGTTAGTATTGCGTTCATCCCGACCCGAGTCGTCGATCGATCACTCTGAGTTGAAATGTGTTCTCATTAACTTAATGTTAAGATTAATAATAGTACCTACATTGATCTAGGTGGAATTAGGGATGGATGAATGAGCACATAGGGTCAACTATAACTTCAATTGAGTTTTTTAGCAATTGCATGATGAGACGGTACTGCATTCCTTCCGACAAGAGTCATCGATCGATCACTCTGAGACGAATCAATTCTTACTACCTCGTATATTCAACTAATACATTAATTGAATAATCTGGGACTAGGGGTGAGTTCTCATAAGGTCAACTACAACTTCAATTGAGTCTTTAGGCAAATATATGATGAGACGGGACTGCGTTCCTCCCAACAAGAGTCGTTGATAGATCACTCTGAGCCGAACCGATTCTTACTACCTCATATGTTTAACTAATACCTTAATTGATTAATCTAGGACTAGGGGTAAGTTTTCATAATGTCAACTACAATAGATGACAGTGCTTATTTGATAATTTACAACAGATGGGTAATCTGTCGCAATAGATGACTTAATCTGTTTGATAGTTTACAACAGATTCATGATCTTTCGCAACAAATGACTTAATATGTTTGATAGTTTACAACAGATGGATAATATATTGCAAGAGATTACACAATCTGTTTGATTTGATCCAATAAAAAAGACATCTGTTGCAACAGGTTGAACATTTTCTTATATATAATTCAATTGAGTTCATATGTTAGACTAATACCTTAATTGAATGTGAGTTCTCATAAGGTCAACTACAACTTCAATTTAGTCTTTTGGCAATTGCATGATGAGACGGTACTGCGTTCCTCCCGACTAGAGTCGGGGATCGATCACTCTGAACTAAACCGATTCTTACTACCTCATATGTTAGACTAATACCTTAATTGATTAATATAGGACTAGGGTACTAATACCTTAATTAAATAGTCTGGGAATAGGGGTGAGTTTTCATAGGGTTAACTACAACTTTAATTGAGTCTTTTAGCAATTGCATAATGACACGGTACTGCGTTCCTCCCGACAAAGTCGTCGATCAATCACTCTGAGCCGAACCGATTCTTACTACCTCATATGTTAGACTAATACCTTAATTGATTAATCTAGGACTAGGGTACTAATACCTTAATTGAATAGTCTGGGATTAGGGGTGAGTTCTCATAGGGTCAACTACAACTTTAATTGAGTTTTTTGGCAATTGCATAATGAGACAGTATTGCGTTCCTCCCGACAGAGTCATCGATTGATCACTCTGAGCTGAATCGATTCTTACTACCTCGTATATTAAACTAATACCTTAATTGATTAATTTAGGACTAGGGTACTAATACCTTAATTGAATAGTCTTGGACTAGGGGTGAGTTCTCATAGGGTCAACTACAACTTCAATTTAGTCTTCTGTCAATTGCATAATAAGATGGTACTGAGTTCCTCTCGACAGGGTCATCGATCGATCACTCTGAGCTGAACCGATTCTTACAACCTCATATGTTAGACTAATACCTTAATTGATTAATATAGGACTAGGGTAATAATACCTTAGTTGAATAATTTAGGACTAGGGGTGAGTTCTCATAGGGTAAACTATTGATTAATCTAGGATTAGGGGTGAGTTCTCATAGGGTCAGCCACAACAGATGGCAGTGCCTATTTGATAATTTACAACATATGGGTAATATGTTGTGACATATGAAAATCCATTTGATAATTTACAATAGATGGGTAATCTGTAGCAACAGATGACTTAATCTGTTTGATAATTTACATCAGATTTGTAATCTATTGTTACCTAATCTGATTGATAATTTACAACGGATGAAAAATCTGATGCAACATGTTGAACATTTGTTTTTTACAATTTCAATTGAGTTCATATGTTAGACTAATAGTACCTAAATTATTTAATCTAGGACCATGGGTAAGTTTTCTCAAGGTCACCTCCTAGAGTACTCGATCAACTACAACTTCAATTGTTTTTATACAATTTCAATTGAATTACCCTTTTGGCAATTGCATGATGAGAGGGTTAAAAATTACGCATATATTTTATGATTTTAAAAGTAATTAAGATCATTTCGGACCAAATTAACATTTTCAAAACTACTTGTCATTCTTTTCCAAAATACAAATCAACCCATACAAAACGTTTCATCATTTCAAATCTCGAGGTCTGGCTCTTTATCTATTATTCTCACTCAACAATACAGTACAGACAACAACTACTTAATAAATTTGCTTAACCCTCTACAACAGATCACTTTTCTTCTCATTTCCGACCATATAGGTGTTATTTTTGACTTCATTCTTGATTATATCAGTCGTTTTCTTTGTCTTCATAGGCAACAGAGTTCGAGAAGAGATCTATATTTGTTTTTATCTAAAAAATAAGGGGTTTTAAGTTAATAATGAAAAATAAAACTTTTAGTTGTATTATCTTTGAGAACGGGTTTACAATTCTGAGTTTTGATGGTAAAATTGTAAGAAGAACTTGAGAAATCCCTAGTTTCCGTCGCAGTGTTTCATTGACTGTCGTGGTATAGTTGAATGGTGTTGGTGGTAGTGGTGGTGGTTTTGGTGGTCGTGGTGGTGGCACCGGTGGTGGCATTGGTTGGTGGTGTTTGTGGTGGTGTCGGTATTTGTGGTGTTTGTTTGTTTGTTGGCATTGGTTGGAGGTGTTTGTGGTAGTAGCTATTGGTGTGTCGGTATTCATAGTGTTTGTAATGTATTTTTTAAAATCTATGCATACATCAACTGTAATGTTATTTTTATTTTTCTTTGTCTATAGGTAAAATATGTCTCCTAAAAGAAAATAAAGTGAAAGTGGATCAACGTCTGACCACTAAAAAGAGGCTACAATACAGAGGGATTCGGATGAGCTTCCTGAACAATCTTAGTCAGGGAAAAGTGAAGCTGAGGAGTGATGTGAAAACAACGTTGAGAGAGGTGGACAAGGGTCCGTAGATGGTGATGAAGAAAATAAAAGTGAGAAAGAGGAGGAATTGGAGAGTTAGAAAGAGAAAGAGGATGATCATCAACATGATGATAATGGATCACTGACGGGGCGTGAGTTAATATCGACATCCCAGTATGATCCTGTCAAAACTTTTAGTATTGATAGGTTTCAAGTTGCGATGTCGATAAATGACCCAGAAGGAAAACAACTAACTAGTCAAATTGTACTTAAACGTCAGATGGGGAAAATTTTTGAACATTTTATGAAAATGTTTGCGTTGGTGATGGATGTGTTGACGCGGCGTATTCAAGGGGAGGTGCCGTGGTGTATGCTTTTTGCAGACGATGTAGTTCTGAGAGATGAGACTCGAGGGGGTGTGAATGACAAATTAGAGGTGTGGAGGCGAACTCTTGAGTCTAAAGGGTTCAGGGTGAGCAGAAGCAAGACAGAGTATGTGGAATGCAAGTTTAATGACGTGAGGTGGGAGAATGAGGTAGTAGTGAAGCTGGAAGCTCAGGAGGTATGTAAGAGGGACAAGTTCAAGTATCTTGGGTCCGTGATCCAGAGTAACGGTGAGATTGACGAGGATGTCTCGCACCGTATTGGGGCGGGATGGATGAAGTGGAAACTCGCGTCGGGGGTGCTGTGTGATAAGAAGGTGCCGCCCAAGCTTAAAGGCAAATTATACAGGGTAGTAGTCCGTCCGGCCTTGTTGTATGGAGCGGAGTGTTGGCCAGTTAAGAACTCCCACATCCAAACAATGAAGGTGGCAGAAATGCGGATGTTGCGCTGGATGTGTGGACTGACTAGAGGGGATAGAGTTCGGAATGAGACTATTCGGGAGAAGGTTGGTGTGACTTCAGTGGAGTTCAAGATGCGGGAAGCACGATTGAGATGGTTCGGACACGTGAAGAGGAGGGGCATGGATGCCCCGGTCCGTAGGTGTGAGAGGCTAGCGTTGGATGGTTTTAGGCGGGGTAGGGGTAGGCCGAAGAAGTACTGGGGTGAGGTGGTTAGGCGGGACATGGAACAGTTACAGCTCACCGAGGACATGACCCTAGATAGGAAGGTCTGGAGGACGCGAATTACGGCAGAAGATTAGGGCCAGTTCGGGTCGCTAGTGTAGGGAATTACTTGGTGGGGGTTTTATTCTTGTCATGATTCCGTGTTCCGTGTTCCATGTTGTATTACGAATCTGTGTGCTTTCCCCTGCTTTTCTCTGCTTTATATTACTTATGGGTGCCGTATTTATGTTATGTAATCTGCTTCTGTGCTGCAATATGTGTTTGTGTGGTATCTCGTGCCTTGAGCCGGGGGTCTATCGAAAACAGCATTTCTACTTCTTTAGAGATAGAGGTATGGATTGCGTACATCTTACCCTCCCAGACCCCACTAGGTGGGAATACACTGGGTTTGTTGTTGTTGTTGTTGTTATGAAAATTATGAAGAACGAAAACATAGAAGGACTTTTTAAGAAGATCTGCTTTGGATGCTTTCTTGATCTGCCTGAGGACCCCTGCCTGTATCCATTTCCCTATGACAATGGTATATGGTCTTCTCAAGCGCAGGATCAAGTAGGCGGGGGATGATAAAGATTCGGAGGGGGCAAAAAGAAGATGGATGAAATCTGGATCAACTACTGTGGCATTCCTGTTTGTTTTGGCTTGCAAGAGTTTTTCATAGTGACGGGCCTGAGATGCCATCGTCCAGAAGGACGATCACCCTACAAAAGATCCAAGGCAAGAAAATGCAAGGGAAAAATAGATGGGTTGTTTGACATTGCTCGACGTGGCTACGAAGCATCAGATTTGTTGACAGATCTCGAGGATAAAACCATACCAGAGCAGTACAGAAAGCAATTGTGCTTAGTTTAGTTTGGTTTGCCCATTCGGTTATATTGGCAAGCGATGTCAACAAGGTCATAGAAGATGATTTGTTGGCGCGTGCTAAGGATTTTGATAAATTCAACAATTATCCCTGCGGATATGAAAACTTCTACTTGACTATCCAATATTTACTGACAAAGCTATCCTCAGGGAAGACCACATTATACGGCTTTCCTTGGGATTTCATGGTAAAATTAATCACTTATTTTACTCATCCATTAATTTATATTGAATATAGTTATTATGATTTTTTTTTGCTTGCTTTCTGTTTACATTTTTTAGGCTTGGGCATTTGAAGCCATTCCTCTCCTTCGAAAGCAGTTAGTGGATCACCCAGATGAGGTTTCTCATCCAAGGATGTTTAGGTGGTTGGCTGTAAAGAGTAATACCAATATTAAGGAGGCTGATCTCTTTAACCCTTCGGATGATGCAGTACGTCTTTTTTAAGTAAAATAATTCTACTCAAAGATAAGAAAGATATTGAACAGATGTTATATCTGGTGCAATAGATGTTATATCTGATGCACCAGATGGGATATCTATTGCGACGAGGTATATCTTGGATCAGATTACCCATCTGTTGCTTTGGTTATTTGAACCCAACACCTAAAATATTAACCATCTACTGCAAATTATGCAACAGATGTTTAATCTGATAATATATCGTTCATCTGTTGCGACGTACAGATCATCTATTGCATAACAGATTACCCATCTTGTGTAGCTATTTCAATAAATGATTGATATTTTGCATCAGATTATCCATGTGTTGCTCTGTTTCTCTGAACCAGACTCAAACGAATTTTAACCATATATTACAAACTATGCAACATATGGGTCTTTTTTTTAAAATATAGCCCAACTGTGAAAATTATTATATTATATGATTTAAATGCATCCATCTTTTTTTCTTTTTATAGGTTGTGCATCCATGGATCGTGCCAACTGAGGAGGACTCGGTGATGACTTCTTATATTACTCTAGGTTATGTTGATACTATTGCAGACCCAACGGTGGAGTTAATAAAAAAGAAATTAGCTGGAGCAACAGCCATAAGAAGAGCAGTTAGGCAAGGTCAGCCTAATGTTGAGGCTCTTCATGACCAACCTTTTCCTAAGGTAGATCTAGGTGCTTCTTCTGGTAGAGTTGTTGGTGTTGGTGGCAGGTATGCTGATGCTGCTACCACTCATGATGATGAGCATGTTGATGCTCAAGAAAGAATAAATATATTTAAAAAGACCCCTTTTTGCCCTTACACAGGTCCCTTTCAACCCTCTTCACCCTTGTGTTCTCGTTGCGAATATGATGTGTGCAAGGACAGATAGGATAAACTCTTTGATAAAGTAGAGGCAATCTCTAAAGCTATTGAGGAATTCAAATCTAAGAGGTGTGTCATACCATCCAAGAAGGTGAGGGAGCTACACACTCCTACAACGTTGGTTAGGAAAAAGAAAAGAGCAGTTAGAGACGTACTCTCCATTCAAAAATTAAAAGAAATTGCTATTCCTCCCTCTCTAAAAGCTGTTGAAGTTCAGAGGCCAGTTAAGAAGGTGGAAATATATGCAGAACTTGGCGCCAAAGAGAAGAGGGATCTGCGACAGGCCAAGAATGCCAAGCCACGCACACAAGATTACCCCAGGCCTCCTTTTCCCCCTAAGACTTCCAGACTATAACTGATATGCATAAGCCGTACGAGGACAAGGCAAGTTTACTTTTACTAACCTATCCCTTCTAATCTACCCTATGAAAAAAAAGCTACGCAACAGATTTCACAACTATTGCAACAGCTGGGTATACTGGTGTAACTGGTTGTGGTCTGTTGCAACTTATTATCCATCTGTTGCATAATTTGGGTTGAATTATTGATTCAGAGAACCTTATGCAACAGATGAACCATCCGTTGCATCTTTACAATTACTAACCTATTTAAAAATTGATATAATTCTCTGCCTCATGAGGAAAAGACAATTAACGTATCGAAAAGCTTATGATGCTGCCGATAGGATAATGGACCTTGACTTCTGTAAGAAGCTCAAGGATAGGTACGATCAACTCAATAGAGAGGCGTCAGCCTTTTGCGTGGGACTTGATTTCCTAGTTCCTACGTTGGTCTTGGATAAAGAAGAAACGTTAATATTTGTTAAAGGGGACAGGCCAAATCCACACGGCAAGAGCTGGATCGAGGCAAAAGAGATTCTTGCAGTCATTAGCGTAAATGACATGCATTATCGAGCTGTTGAGATACTACTCGAGGAGGGAAAGATCAATATTTATGACTCCAACGTATCTCTCATCGACGATTTTGATCTTTTTCTCCTCGTGGAGCCACTGATGGTGCTGTTGCCCATCTTGTTGAGGGAGATTAAACTGATGAATCATTTTCCAAAGAAAGTGTTTATGAAGAAATCATGGGATTTTGAAGGTCGAAACAAGGGAATGATCTTTCCAAAAAATGATGCCGCTAAAGCGATCAGCTCGCACGCTCTTGCACACATTGAATGTTTGCTGATCGGCACAGAAATAGCTGAACCAACGACCTTTTTATGCGACAACGTTGTGGCAAACCTGCAAGAGGTCTGGGCTTATGGTGTACTAACTGGACGTTTGAAGCCTGCGTATATAGAAGAGCCTGTGAAATAGAAATTTTTAATTTCAAGTCACCCTTCACTTTATTACATGTACATGTAGTGGCAATAATTTTTTACTGATAAAAGTTGAGTTTTTTATAATGCAATAGATTAGATTGTCAATCTGTTGTAAAATATCTTTAATCCGTTCTGATAGATAGTTTATCTGTTCCAATAGATTGGTCATCTGTGGCATTACGCCGATGTAATTTCTATGAATAATCTAATAATCTAAGTCTAATCTGTTGCAACAATGGGAAGACCTGTTTGATAATTTCCAACAGATGACCTAAATTTTACAACATATGCCTAAATCTTTTTGATATTTTCCAACAGTTACGCTTGAATATCCATGTGCCCGTCAACAACAAACCAGTAGCAAATACCCACCACTATAAAAATTTTAGCAATTAGGCTTCAATATCCTTGTGCCTAACAACACCAAACCAGTAGCAATAATGACAACAATGTAGTATCTTCTTGCTCGATTTTATTTCTCTTCAGAAGCCTTGACTTTGTTCAACGAACCCCAGATTACACGATTTTCTTGTGAAGGGTGTCGTTCTTCATACCAATTAAAGTAATCGCATCCACCTAATTTCTATAAAAAAGAGAACATAATTACAAAATAATTATAAGTTAATAATTAATCAACTAATTAAATAAAAAAAATTACCTTTGAAATCTTACAAGTAAAAAACCTACGACCTGGATTTTGTTGAGTCCAAGAAGTCTTTAACAGAGCTTCATGACCGCACTTACAATATCAAAAATCTTTATCACAAAAAATAGTAGATGCGCTCGACATTGTCAAGGTCAGTTGGAAGAAATGAAAGTAATAATTTGAAGAATTTGGATATATAAAAGAAGATGACAATGAAGAAGAAGATTTGAGAATTTAGGGTTAAATTTTAGGAGAAAGATGAATATATAAGACAATAGGGGAAAAAATGATCGTTGGGGGCCAAGTGACGGCAAATCAGTGAAATGTGCGAGACTGACACTGACACATTTGATGAATATTTTATTTTACGTGTTTAAAATGAATATGTCTACTTGATGCCTATTTTATTTTAGGTGTTTGAACTGAACACCATTGATGGGTTGCGCCTTTTTTATTTCAATTCAATTCATTTTAACCTTTTTACACGTCATGGTAATTTTTTATATCCAACGAAAGTTGAATTTTTATAATGCAGCAGATTCTCCGTCCGTTGTAACAGTTATCCTACCTGTTCTGACACATAGTTTATCTGTTGCAATAGGTTGGTCATTTGTTGCATTATCTCGATATTTTTATCTAAAGTCTATCTATTGCAACAGTGGGAAGACCTGTTTGATAAATTCCAACAGATAACCTACCTGTTGCAACATATGTATAAATCTGTTCGATTATTCTAATAGATGTGTGGTCTGTTGGAACAGATAGAGTCCATCTGTTGCAACATATGTATAAATTTGTTCTTTTTTTTCGAATAGATGTGTCATCTATTGCATTATCTCGATGTTTTTATCTAAAGTCCATCAGTTGCAATAGTGGGAAGGCCTGTTTGATAAATTCCAACAGATTACCTAACTGTTGCAATATATGTCTAAATTCGTTTGATTTTTCCAATAGATGTGTCGTCTATTGCAACAGATACATTATCTGTTTCAATATTTGAATCTAGTATTCCTTTTCAATTAATAAGTTCAAATCTAAGGAATAAATAAAATTCGTAGAGAAAATAAAATAAATTAAAGCCTTCATAAATTAGCTGAAATAAGTCAACGAATAAATAAAATGTAAAAAAATTGTTATGGGTACAGATCTCAATAAATACATCAACAACAATTTAATTATACTGCCAAGGATTGCTTTGACAGGCTCAAGCTATAAAGATCTAATCGGTATGGACAAGTTGTTCTTCATCCGCTGCTATGAAATTCAGCTTTGCTCATCGTGGATCTTTATTGTCTCTTACGTATGGTTTCTGTGCTTTCTGTTCTCTGCATTTCCATAAAAAGAGTAGCATATTGTCAATGTTGTTCAGTAGTAGCTTTTTCTACATCCACCTGAAAAGCCAGAATTGGTCAATGCTAATCACGGAGATACAATAAAACAAAAAAAGATAACTCATCTCTTCTAGCAAATCAAACAGGCCTTCCTCCCATTTTAAATTGTCCCAAATATATTATATTTCTGTTGTAACAATGAATCAACTGTTGGGACAAATTTCCACACGAGGAAGACCCTGTGTGATAATTTCTTACGGATGAACCATCCATTACAATATATGAATCATCTGTTGCAGCAGATAGGTTGTCTGTTGGTACAAATAAAAGCGATTCGAAGAGCTGTTTGATATGGTAAAATAGACGAGACATATGTTGCACCAGATAAAGTATCTGGTGCAACAGGTTAGTCAACTGTTGCGACAAATATATATATCTGTTTGATAATTTTTAGCAGATGTGTCATCTGTGGAACAGATATATGTCTGTTTGTTTTGTCTTTTGGAAGACATATAATATATTTTCAGCTCGTGCTTATCCTCTTTGGATATTGTACGTTTCTCAGTGCAACACACAGACAGAGGAGTTGCAATTTTGCTTTTTTGGATGCCTGATAATGTCCTGGAAATCACTCTCCTTCTCCTCTTAGACCTAATCTCTAATGGAGCGGATGGAAATAAAATCCTCTTTGATAGAATGAGATCCCTCTTAGATGTCAATTTCTTTACAGAAGCAATTAATGCATCAATAGCATTAATCACTACATCATGTTTTGCCCTGCAGTCTTGACATTTGCATGCAGAACATTCGCTGGGAGAGGCAAAATCTGTATAACTAGTATGATCATACTCATAATGGTTTGCTTTAAATACTGTAAGAGGAGCATCATTAACACCAATAGCAACACCACTACCACCACCAACAACTCCATCAATAACAACAAGCCCACCCTCCAAAATTGTTTTTCTTGTAATGGCTGATGCTCCAAACAATTCCATTTTTATTCTTTCGATGACCTTAGGTTCTGATAAAGTTTGCACAGACCGTAAAGTAAGAAAAAATGACATCTTCAACTCTCAATTGGTCGGAACTAGCGACAGATGCACATTCTAACATAAATCATTACATATATTAGAATGATGATTAGATCATTCAAAAAAAACATTAATTAAAAGAAAAAATTAATTATAATTATACTTACTACATCCTTCGGGGGTTGAAGAGCTCAAGAAATTTTAAATTTTTATCCGTTTTGGCCGACAACCATCTCAAGATTCTTGAACAGGAAACTCCTTCGCAGTATTTCATTTGTTGTCTCAAATAAGGAATGACTTCAAACGCCCAAGCCTATAAAATCACGCCAATAAATCAAAACCATTATTCAGCAAAAAAAATGAATGACATCATAATAGAAGAAAGAAACATTTATTATGAAAGCCCATAGGAAGCCATATAAGTTAACTGTCTTTGGTGCTAATGGAGTCAATAAATATTTGACAGTCATTTTGAAGCTTTCATACCCCCATGGATAGCTGTTAAAAGCCTCAAGATCCTCGGAGAGCTTTATTAAACCGAGGCTTATGTTGTTGTTAACGTCTCTCGTCCAAAGAGTATTATGTACAAACCAAACCAAGCACAATGACTTCTTGTGCTTCTTTGAAAGTCTTTTACCTTTCAACGCTTCTATCAAATTTTTATTTTTGAAGCTTGGACCAACAATGGACACCAGGTCATCACGATCAC
>NW_025891170.1:16946-17911 GCF_002878395.1 Capsicum annuum
GTCTCAAGATCCTCGGAGAGCTTTATTAAACCGAGGCTTATGTTGTTGTTAACGTCTCTCGTCCAAAGAGTATTATGTACAAACCAAACCAAGCACAATGACTTCTTGTGCTTCTTTGAAAGTCTTTTACCTTTCAACGCTTCTATCAAATTTTTATTTTTGAAGCTTGGACCAACAATGGACACCAGGTCATCACGATCACACAACTTGCCTTTGCCTTTTTTGGGTGTGCGGGGTATTTTTTGGGGTTAGAATAGGTATAACTTGAGAAGGAGGATAACATTTTAGTAGAGTAACTATGGCAAACTCCTTCCAACCAAAAAAAAAAAAGGCATGCTACAGAAATTTATCCATGCCTCATCCATCTTATCTTTATTTTAATACATAAACCTACGCTTGAGAAGTTCATATACCATTTTCATTTGGAAACGAGCATTGTTGTCCTCCGGCAAATCAAGATATTTCCCAAAGCAGCTATCCCTAAAATAAGCATCCAATTTTTGTTCTCGAAGTATTTTTCTGAAGGCGTCGAAAGATTTTTCCCATGGCTGACTTAACCACAAAATCACCCGTTAAATCTGCGGCACCATCGCACTGCATTCTCATAAGATAATGATCAATGCTGAAGGCTTTGACCAGCTCTTCGGTGGAAGCGTTATTAGCATCTGCATCATCTCTTTTAAAATATTTCTCCTCCCCGTGTTCATCATATTCTGCTCCCGATTGAGATAGCGGTTGTAAAGCAAGCTCATAGAGTGGTGGATGTAGCCTAGCTGCTTCACTTGTTCCTTTACTTGGACTTGATTTGGTTTTTGTTCTTTTGGGAATCATATTATCTAAAATTAACAGAAACATAAAATAATGTATTATTATTGATTAATGCATCATTAAAAAGGATAATAATAAATCAAAAAAGAAAAATAGTAAAATAACAGTTGCAATAGATCACCGATCTGTTGCACCAG
>NW_025891170.1:18011-19994 GCF_002878395.1 Capsicum annuum
TAAGCTCATAGAGTGGTGGATGTAGCCTAGCTGCTTCACTTGTTCCTTTACTTGGACTTGATTTGGTTTTTGTTCTTTTGGGAATCATATTATCTAAAATTAACAGAAACATAAAATAATGTATTATTATTGATTAATGCATCATTAAAAAGGATAATAATAAATCAAAAAAGAAAAATAGTAAAATAACAGTTGCAATAGATCACCGATCTGTTGCACCAGGTAGTATATCTATTGCAGCATATAACCAAACTATTGCAGTGGATGAGTAATCTGTTGCAACAATACAAAACATATCACTCATCTTTTAAGACAGATGAATGGTCTATTCAACAGATCACACAACTATTGTGACATCATCTGTTGCAACATATGAGTGATCTGTTGGAACAGTTAAATAATCCATAGCAACGATTGAGTAATCTATTACGACAATATAAAACATATCACTCATCTGTTGAGAAAGATGAATGGTCTGTGCAACAGGTCACATATCTGTTGCAACACATGAGTGATCTGTTGGAACAATTATCAACGGTCAATATTATTAAGATTTCTTCCAACACAGGGTCATCTATCGCGGTAGATGAATGATCAGTTGGAAAAATCAAGTCTTGAACTTTTCCTGTAGGAAGAGTTAGTAGGATTTTATCCAACAGGAGGTTCATCTCTTGCATCAGATTATTAATCTGATGGTTCTTCCATTGCACCAGATGGTTAATTAGTTGCATCAGATTTTTTATCCAATGCTTAATCTGTTGCAACATATGGTAAAGCTGTTGCATCAGATATTTAATTTGTTGCATCAGGTTATTAATTTATTACATCAGAATTGTAATATAATGATTCCTCTGGTGCATCATATGGTTGATCTATTGCATCATATGATAAATCTGTTGCATCAGATAGTTAATATATTGCACCAGATGGGTAATCTGTCGGAGAAAACAGTTGCACGATTTTGTTAAACAAAAAACAATAATTTTACCATTTTTACCAAGAACAAGAACAGAACAAATTAAACCAAATTGTCCTTTTATTTTTATAAACACAAACAATAAAAATCAAACTTCAAAAAAATACAACAAACAACAAAATATCATAATTCACTTCGAACATAGAAGAGAAAAAATACCAAAAATTAGGGTTTTATTCAGAACACATTTCAAAATAGTGCAACAAATATTGAAATTGTTAACCAATACTATAAGAGAAGTTGACCCAAGTTCCTCGTTTTCTTCAAAACTAAAAAGGCCATAAATTTTTACCTGTGAATGAAGAAAAGGATCGAAGAAGAATTCAAAGCTGTTGTGGCCGGAGAGCAAGGCTTTCACGTCGATTGAAGTTGAAAAGAAACTTGAAGACTAACTATTTGTAGTCGGATATTGAAGTCATCAAGGATTGAAATGAGAAATTTGCAGAACAGTTGGTTGGGAGAGAGTTGAGAGAAACTGTCGAGAGAGAGATGAGAGACAGGTTGATTAAATTGAAGAGGGGAAATCAAAGCCCAACTATTTGTCATCGGAGGTAGAAGTCGTCGGGGGTTGAAGGGAGAAATTTTGCAGAACTGTTGGTTGGGAGAGAGTTAAGAGAAGTTGTCGAGAGAGAGGAGAGAGAGGTTGATTTGGATTGAAGAGGGTGTGGGTTGGGTTGATTTGTATTTTTAAAGAGATTAGAAAGTTTTGAAAATATTAATCAAGTCCACAATTAACTTGATCTAGTTTCCTAATAAGGTTTAACCCTATCTGTTGGTCAATGTCATCAATCCTTCATTCAAGACTTAAAAAACACCTTTCCTTCAATTTTCTCAACTTACCTCAATATTTAAATTTAATTATATTTTATCTCAATTATTTGGTTAATTATATCATATTTTGATTTTTTAAAATTACGATACATCTGTTTTAACGTGATATATATAAAAGTGATACATTTAAAACTGACTAAATATTTATTTAAGTAACAAATTTTCTTTTATTCTGT
>NW_025891170.1:22994-31825 GCF_002878395.1 Capsicum annuum
GAGCAAATCACGTATAATCAGTAACACAATGAATTAATAAGATTCACAAAATCAACAATTACCCCAATCAACTTTCAAATTTCAAGCGAACAATCAAGTCAAAATGGGTTTCTTCCTTCTTCCGTGTGATATATTTAGTAAAAGTTCTTCCTTTTACTGTCGTTAGAACTTTCCTCATTCTCTGTCGTTCAGTCACTTCCCCCTGGAGGTTTCTTCATACATAAACACTAGAAATTTTGCAGAAAGTTTCTATGTCTAAGTGTGTACATAGGGGTGCTACAACTAGGAATTAGAGGAGTTTTCGACTTTGAATTTAGAGAATAATTTAGGAGTTTATGCACAGTTCTCTGCTCATGTGCAGACTAGTACGGCATCGTTGATAGAAGTGAATAAAGAAAACAAGGAGGAGAAGAGAAATTATTATTTAAATACGTGATACAACTGAAATTTGAATTATTATTTGGCAGCGGAGTATTACTACGTGATACATCTGAAATATGTGTGATACATTTTGTTGTATTTCTATGATTTATTTATTTTTTAAATTAGCTATTCAATATATATGATACATTTAGCATACTTGACATATAAGTTGAAGTTTGAAATTTTTGATTCATATTTATAGAGTGTGAGTTTGAAATTTTATGATTCATATTAAATGTTTATGAAAAGTTCTGTGATTCATATTAATATTGTCTGCATTAGTTTTAAGAGGTTATCTGTAATATTAGTGATATATTTTATAGTTGAAATAAATGCGCTGAGAAAAACATAGTTTAAAAGATGATTCATTTATTTATATATTAAATGTATCATCCATTTATAAATGAATCAAAAAATATAATAGCTATAGAAACATTTAGGACATATGAATCACCAATAATTTGACTGCAAATGTATCACTCATATATTGTCAATAAAATGTATCACCAATAATCTAACAACAAAATGTATCACTCATACACTGTCAACAAATGTATCACCCATATACTGATAACAAATGTATCATTCATATGAATCACCGTTACACTATGAACATGTATCCAGAAAATTAATATTTTTATATATGTATCAAGAGGATTAACAAAATTCATGCACAACTTGTATTTGCGTTGGATTAACGAAAATTAATATTTTTATATATGTATCTGCGTTGTTTAATATTAACTTAAAATTCATTTAAACAATTAACTCACCTTTTTGAAATAATTGGAAAAATTTATAATTTAATGTAGTACATTGACGATTTGAAGAAGATGAATTAATGGAGATGAAAGATGTTTTAACTAATGATAATTTGGGAGAGATTTTAGGAAAGTAAATCTTTGAAAAAAATGGCTTAGAGATGGAAGATGTTTTAATTGATTATAATTTAGGAGAGATTTTAGGGAAAGAAATCTTTCAAAAAAAAAAAAAAGCTTGCATGGGTTAACAGCGAATTAAAAATAGGATGTGGATTTTTGTTGATATATACCATGAGTAAAGTTGAAAATAGAGATTTTATGTAAATTTTAAAAAGGTAAGGGATATTGGGTAATATAGTCTCTTAAGTTTGGATTTTGCGTAATTTATCCTTAAAAGATAGTTGAGATTTACGACATGTTTAAATTTGAAAAAAATTCACAAAACCACAATTTAAACATACTAAACTTCATAAAATCTCTTATATTTATTAAATTTATAAAAATTCTTTTTTTTTCTCTTTCCTCTGAAAACATCCGATACTTTCATTACAATCCCTATTTTCACGGCTATGATTCTTTGAAGCGGAAATTGCTTCAACAACAGCGTCATTCAAGGAACCGCTTTATGAAATTACTCCACATTTTACTTTTGTTTTGAAATTTTATCGGTCCCCCCAATTTCAACTTCATTGACATCTTTTCAGGGTTGAAAAATTGCTAAATGGTAGTTCTTCTCTTTATTTTTTCTCTAATTTAGTTTGTTAAACTTGTGTTGAAAGGTTGTAAACTTCAAAAAATTAAACCTTCATCACTTTAATTTTTTATTACAATATCAAGATTTACAATTGATCTAGATTTTGTATTTTCTTTTAGCCTTGAAATTTCTCAAATAGACAACATCAAACTAAATGAAGATATTGTTAATTTTATTCGTGGTGTTTTTAATAATGTTTTTGAAGATTTTCATGAAAATAGATCTAAATACCGCGTTGATCAAGTAAAGATAAAGCAATTGCATCAAAAGATGACAGTAAAATTGAAGAAAAGGGGAGTTGATGATGATAAGAAAAGAGAATCTGATACTTCTAGGTGAAAATGTGTTGTTTCAAAATGAAAAGTTGTTAAAGTTACAACGAGAGACATCTTACTACAGGTTTATCAATTTTTGTATTTGACCATTTTAATTCCACATGTTTTTTGACTAAAGATACATAATTTAGCTTAGTTCTAAATGCATGTTGCATGTGCATACTCTTGTATTTGTACAACCGATATATATTTTTGAAATGTATCTCTTTCAATTACATGTAATATTGTTAGAACGTATCTATATATATATATATATATCTTTTTAAAAATATGTATCTCTGCAACTGATACAATTTTTTGAAATGTATCTCTTTTCATATACATATATATAGTTAGCAGTTTTCTATATGTATCTCTTTTAAAATATGTATCTCTGTACCTAATACATCTTTTATAGTATGTTTCTAGTATACATTTATATTTCAAATTTAACTTTTTATGTTGATACATCATGCCTCCATATGATACATTTTGAATGAGAAATCAATATTTGTATCTCTTTTTCAGGATATGAAATATTTTATCGATGAGATTCCACACCATCTTCTAAGGTTTGATAACTCATGCAATGCCAAGTTTAAAAAAGATTTTAAAGAAATCCTATCAAAGGATGTAATTGAGATGTTCAGTGAGACATGTTTTGACATTTACCTCAAGGTTCCACAGTGTAATTACATAGGACAAATACTAAATGTCTATTGATGCTCGAAGTGCAGCAGAACAATCCAAATGAACTTTATGTATGAGTAAAGGGCAATATTCTTAAATTTTTCATCTTCGAATTTGCCATACTAACTAGGTTGAAACACACCAACAATATTAAAGATTTCAAATACTCTGATTCATCTACAAGCATCTTGATGAAGAAGTATTTTCCACAATCAACAAATGGTGTTGATAAACTTACATTGGTGCGATGGTTCTTAATGAAATTTTTTGACAATAATCTATATGTGATCCACTTGACAATTCTATATTTCATTCACACCTTCTTATTTTTTTCAGTTAAAGAATGCACCTGTTCCTTTGGCTGATTTCAAGATGGTTGAGGATGAAAAGTATAAAGATTTTCCTTAGGGAAAATTTATCTTCTAAAAGTTGATGATTTCTTTAAGACAAGAATATTTTATTCAGAATTAGTTATATTGTTTGTGTGAGATGCCGCATGTTTTGAATGTCTGGATGTTTGAAAGTTGTTCAGAAGTTAAAAGAATATATAGCTATTCGCAACAACAACTAAATCCCAAGGATAATGAACTGAAAAGCTGAGGTAGTCAAGCCACAGTATAACCAGTTTATGTTCGAAATGTTTAGCAAGGTACATTAATTATGTATATATTGATTTAAGTTATTTTTTCAAAGTTTTGAACTTGTGTATGATATCTCTGTATATTTATTTTCAGCATCGATATTTTTTACTGAAATTATTTTTTTATTAATTATTTTTATATATTTTTTGACAGTAATCATATTCCAACATTGTTCTTACTATATTGAGGAGTTGGAAAAGTCCGATTTGCCTCTAGTGAATATTGTATCGTATGATCCTGCATTATTGTCGATACCTTCCTCATCAACTGTTCTGCCAGTGCGAATGAATTCTAAAGTCATTGAAAAAGCAACCGGTATGAATCAAGATGATTTTGATTATTTCAATATCAAATCATCTGAGAATTTGATAAAGAAGTCAGTTCATGTATCAGGTACAGTTTCTACCCCTCCGTTGGAAAAAAGTAAAACTGTTGAGGCTGAAAAAAATCAAAAAGTGAAGGAGATTTTGTGATATATATTAGAGAATAAAAACAATCCCCAATGATATCAAAAACTCCAATGGATCAGTTTATTCATACTGAAAAAGATGTTTCAACAAAATATTTTCATGATCATCAAACATCCCTACATCACCCGGGGTCAGATCAAAAGGCAAAACTTGTTGATGAATGTAATACCCCAAAAATCAATATTAGATACATGTTTCAAGCTCATAAGAAATAAAATTATAGTTCTTTGTCAGTTTTATGAGTGAGTTTGATGTATATGAAGACATCAAATAACTCCTAGCTATTAGACAACTCAAAATATCCCTTACCGATTGAGTTCTTGAGAAGAATGTTGCTATAGTTAACTTAAAACGAGAATATATTCTATTTTACTGAGAATTTTTCATCTCAAGAGCACCAAATTGTAGAAAATTGAATCAGTTTTTCAACCATATAAATTTCTCCCTAATTCGATACTTGGATTAGAAGTTATGACACTTTTAGTGAAAGACAGAAGCCCATCGCGATTAGGCCGCGTTGCGGTGATGGCCAAAATTACGCTCGTCCTTTTCCAGTGAGCACTGTGATGGCACCATGTCGCGCCAAGGTGCGATTTTGCAATTGTCCATTTTCCAGTTGCGCGATGCAATGGCACCGCGTCACGCCATAGAGCCAAATCGGGATTGTCCTTTTCCAGTGGCACAACGCGATAAGCACCGCATCATGCCAGCATGTAAAATCGAGATTTTCAGTCCGCGATTTAATTTTTCAGGGACCATTTGATCTTTTCTCATGATCCCAAATCTGTCCAAAACACAAAATTAAAACCCTAAAGGGGCATTATGTGCCCCATTATTCATAATTTTCCTCCAAGAAACTAATCATCTCTCAAGAACAAACCTTATTCAAGATTCAAGCCCAAGCTTC
This sequence comes from Capsicum annuum, assembly GCF_002878395.1. Taxonomy (NCBI): domain Eukaryota; kingdom Viridiplantae; phylum Streptophyta; class Magnoliopsida; order Solanales; family Solanaceae; genus Capsicum; species Capsicum annuum. Next base: position 27,955 of record NW_025891170.1, read on the forward strand.
AAGAATTCATCAAGAACTTTCTCAATTTCACCAACTAAGGTATGTTAAAATGTTCATCCATGGGGCTCTTTCACCCATGGAGTCCAAGAATCTAATTTCAAAGTCAAAGTTATGATTTTTACAAGTTGTTGTGATTTTAACCATGAATTCCCATGAATTTTGATTCTACACCGCGTTTACATGAAATTATTATTGTTATTAAACCCCATACGTTTGAATAATATTATTCGTTGATTTAATTCATCATTAGTGATGTTGATGTTGAAATAATGCTATTACTACAAGCTTTACGCTATTCCCATGCTTAGCTTAAACTTCGAATATCAAGTGTTTGATGAAATGCCTCAAAGAATGAGTTTTGAATAATGACCCTTGTTATGTTTTCAAGTGAGTTCACATGAAATGCTTTATAGTATGTTTTAAATATTGTGATGTCCATATCGTGTTCATACGAATTCAGAATAAAACCCTCAGCTTATGATTTGGCCATGTGATTATGCGATCTTTTCATGTTTATAAAGCATCCTCATGTTAAAGTCTTAGTCCCCATGTGTTTGATGAAATGCTTAAGTGAATAATTGTGAACAATGATTTCCTTCCATGATTTCAAAGCTTTCAAGTGGTCCTATTGTTATTGCTATCGAGTCCTAGGGGTTATGAATACCTAAAATTTAGCTGTCTACTTAGTTTCAGTATCTTCAAAATAGTTCAGATAAACCATGAGCATATTCAGCCAGTTAACCATCATGATCAGTTACTTGTCCATTTAAGCTTAGCTCAGTCCCATAATCAATGTCAGTTTAGTTGGGCGTAGGATTCAGCACCGGGCGAGCCTAGGGATGGGGGGGGGGGGGGGTTTCACCCATCAGTTAGGACTGAGTCCTTAGAATAAATCTCTAAGTTTCAGAACTTCGTAGCCAGCTTGATACAAGTCAAATGGCCACCTTAATTTTTGAAGATATGATTGGAGGTCATCATTTAAAGGTTCAAGACTTGGTCACCCCGAGGGCACAAGAATATGTAAGAAAGACCCATTTTAAGCATAAGCAAGGCCGTGTGTGGAAGATTGCTTGGAGCATCGAAGACTTGAGGACTCACGGTTTTGGATAACACTTAATGGGTCATGATTTGGAAATCTTTATTAAGGGTATTTTGGTCACTTCATTGGGTCCAAATGCACTTCATGGCCACCCCACCCTTTAAGGGCATTGTTATCATTTTGCCTTGTCTTGTAATAGAATATAAATAGAACATTTTAGGTCTTTTTCTCATTAGTTTTTCATTGATGTAAGACTTGAAACATGAAACACCTTTAGTTATAGGGCTTGGAATAGCCATCACACCAAAATGAGGGCAACAAGTATGGATATCACTTGGGTTGCAATGTTGGCTTGAGATGTTGGTGTTTAGAGGAGGTAAAGTTCCTCTTGTGTTAACGTAGGAGTTAGGTTAACCGTTGTGTATAGTGTTAAGGGTCCAAGATTACCACATTCTTGGATTCTTAAGATTATACCAACCAAGGTCTAACTATCTATCCATTTTGTTTATGTTGTAATCGTTTGTTTGTGTTCTTGTAATTCAAATCTGTGACTTGTTGTTCTTGTTTCATTGTTGTTCTTCTTCATCTTTTTGTTGGTAACATAGTTTGTTGTTAGCTGTTTTTAGGTGATAAACACATCAATACATTGTGTTCTTATTGTTGTTTGTTGAATCCGAGTGTGGTCTTCAAAAAGGTCCTCGGATCTTTGATCTTGTGGACTGATTTTGAAGTGTGTTTCCTGTTTTTCTTGTAATTCTTGTATTATTTGGTGTCAAAGCCATCTTTTATTTTGTTCTAACAAGATCAATCTTGGGCTTGAGAGTTGAAAAAATATATATATAAAAAAAAGAGTTGAAAATTTGAAAAAAAAATTCAGAAAAGGAGTAATCTGCCCGTTCTTGCTGTTCTTGGCCGAGAAAGTTGATGTTCTTGTTGATGTCTTGGCCGAGACATGTTTCGTTGTGACTAGATCTTGTAGTCTTTTGTTGTTTAAAGTATTTCTAGTGTTGGTTTCTTACTCACCAACACTAAAAAGTGTCCAAATATAAGCTTGAACTTGAACTTGTTGATGTTGTTAATGTGAACAAAGTGTGGCTGATTTGATGTTGTTGTCATTCTAAGCCTTGACCGTGTTGAAGGCCTTGTTGTTGTGGAGTTGGGCGTTGGAATTTGTTGTTGTTCTTGGAGAATATTATTGTTGTTCTTGGTGCTGTTATTGTGTTCTTGTTGTTCTTCACCCTTTCATCTTTTGTTAAAACAAAAAGTGAACATTAGATCCACAAAAGGTAAAAGACCAAGTTGTAGTACTTGTTGGTGAAAGACTTGATCACATCACTCAAAAGACTTGACAACCACTTTTCACCTACTTTTCTTGATTTAAGGACCTTGTTTCAAGGAGAAAGTACCAAGAAGGTCAAGTCTTGTTTTGAACTTGAAAATGAAGCTCCAAGACCAAATTTCCCTCCATTAACCAAATCCACCATTTTCAAATTGTAGATTAGTCAAGACTTGAAATTGGAGAGTCAAATTTTGACAAAACCGAGGCCAATAGTGGACTGCCACATCACTAAATTACTGTTCACGCAACATTTTGAGTTCAACTTTTAGATTTCTTAGTTTTATTTTATTATTTCTTAGTTTTGTTTGTTGGTTTGAACACTAATTGATGACCTAGTTATCTCCTACTAGCTTGTTAGTTAGTTTTTGTGCCCGTTTGGTCGTGTTAGCGTTATTTTGTGCTTTTCTTGTTTTTGAATCGTAGAATTTCTCGGTTCAAGTTCGAACATTATTTTCTTGAGTCTTCAATAAAGAATCCATTCCGACCAAGGAGTAGACTCACCCCTCGACTCATCACGAACTACAAGTCGACTTGCAACACTTGTGAATCCAAGTGTGAAAACGATCAAGTGTGTGAGAGTGTGGTGAGGTTGTTTCGAACTAACTTGTGTTTTATTTTGTAGACTTGTTCTTTTCTTCTTTTTTTTAGGTGCAATTACGATGGAACCCGCGGCTGCAAGTGCTATTTTGGCTAAACTTGAAGCCATTACCCGTCAATGAGAAGTGATAAATGAAAAGTTGGATTATATAGGAGTTCCAAGGGAGCAAGTGGGCTACCCGGACACACGTCAAGATGAAGACCGTAGCTCATGTGAGCTACGAGGTAAAAATGTTATCCCCTACACTCACATGAACGTAGTTGTGGTTTTACCTAGTATAGGAGTGCATGAGTCTTCATTTTGTGATACTCTTGATATTGTTAGGTCACATGAGGACCAAACTCTTGTTGTAGGTACACAAGCACTAGTTGATCCTTTAGATGACGAAATTGATTCTCTTCATAAGAATGATTTGTGTTTATCTGGTGCTAGCACTTACAACTTGACTAAGGTTCCATTACCAAGTGATGAGAGTATTCACACACTAGTTGACCCTAGTGAAAAACAAGGTGAGTTTACGTTGATATGTGAATTTCCAATAACTAGTGAGGGTGAGCAAAATGATCAACCGGGCGTAGATGATCTTGATTTACTTGAATATTTAGAAACTCCAAGTTGTGATTGTCTTTGCGAAGATGATTTTTATTGTGGTCCTTTGGCTTCCCGTGATGGTTTGTACGTATGTGAGGACAACTCTTGTGAAAGATAAGGTGATATGTGCTTAGAAATGCCATGTACTTCGTCTTTATGTATTTCTTATGTTGGGCATATTCCTAGTGAAAATTTTAAAACTAGTAGTAAGTGCATGCATGGGAACCCTTTATTTAAAGTTGACTTATGGAACACCTTTCTCAACCCTCTTTTAGTTCATGATATTTTCAATAGTGATAAAGAG
>NW_025891170.1:34825-46128 GCF_002878395.1 Capsicum annuum
GCTTCCCATGGGCTTTCATAGTAAATGTTTCTTTCTTCTATTATGATGTCATTCATTTTTTTCGCTCAATAATGATTTTGATTTATTGGCGTCATTTTATAGGCTTGGGCATTTGAAGCCATTCCTTATTTAAGACAACAAATGAAATACTAGGAAGGAGTTTCCTGTTCAAGAATCTTGAGATGGTTGTCGGCCAAAACTGATAAAAATGTAAAATTTCTTGATCTCTTCAACCCCCGAAGGATGCAGTAAGTATAATTATAATTAATTTTTTCTTTTAATTAATGTTTTTTTTGAATGATCTAATCATCATTCTAATATATGTAATGATTTATGTTAGAATGTGCATCTGTCGCTAGTTCCGACCAATTGAGAGTTGAAGATGTCATTTTTTTTTACTTTACGGTCTGTGCAAACTTTATCAGACCCTAAGGTCATTGAAAGAATAAAAATGGAATTGTTTGAAGCAACGGCCATTACAAGAAAAACAATTTTGGAGGGTGGGCTTGTTGTTATTGATGAAGTTGTTGGCGTGGTAGTGGTGTTGCTGATGGTGTTAATGATGCTCTTCTTACAGTATTTAAAGCAAACCATTATGAGTATGATCATACTGGTTATACAGATTTTGCCTCTCCCTGCGAATGTTCTGCATGTAAATATCAAGACTGCAGGGCAAAACATGATGTAGTGATTAATGTTATTGATGCATTAACTGCTTCTGTAAAGAAATTGACATCTAAGAGGGGTCTCATTCTATCAAAGAGGATTTTATTTCCATTCACTCCAATAGAGATTAGGTCTAAGAGGAGAAGGAGAGTGATTTCCAGGACATTATCAGGCATCCAAAAAAGCAAAATTGCAACTCCTCTGTCTGTGTGTTGCACTGAGCAACGTATAATATCCAAAGGGGAGAAGCACGAGCTAAAGAAGGTGAATATATTATATGTCTTCCAACTGACAAAACAAATAGACATATATCTGTTTCAACAGATGACACATCTACTAAAAATTATCAAACAGATATATATATCTGTTGTAACAGTTGACTAACCTATTGCACCAGATACTTTATCTGGTGCAACATATGTCTCGTCTGTTTTACCATATCAAACAGCTCTTCGAACCACTTTTATTTGTACCAACAGAGAACCTATCTGCTGCAACAGATGATTCATATATTGTAATGGATGGTTCATCCGTTGGAAATTATCACACAGGGTCTTCCTCGTGTAGAAATTAGTCCCAAAAATTGATTCATTGTTACAACAGAAATATAATATATTTGGGATAATTTAAAATGGGAGGATGGCCTGTTTGATTTGCTAGAAGAGATGAGTTATCCTTTTTTGTTTTGTTGTATCTCCGTGATTAGCATTGACTAATTCTGGCTTTTCGGGTGGATGTAGAAAAAGCTACTACTGAACAACATTGACAATATGCTACTCTTTTTATGGAAATGCAGAGAACAGAAAGCACAGAAAGCATACGTAAGCGACAATAAAGATCCACGATAAGTAAAGCCGAATTTCATAGCACCGGATGAAGAACAACTTGTCCATACTGATTAGATCTTTATAGCTTAAGCCTGTCAAAACAATCCTTGGCAGTATAATTAAATTGTTGTTGATGTATTTGTTGAGATCTGTACCCATAACAATTTTTTTACATTTTATTTATTCGTTGACTTATTTCAGCTAATTTATGAAGGCTTTAATTTATTTTATTTTCTCTATAAATTTTATTTATTCCTTAGATTTGAACTTATTAATTGAAAAGGAATACTAGATTCAAATATTGAAATAGATAATGTATCTGTTGCAACAGACGATACATCTATTGGAAAAATCAAACGAATTTAGACATATATTGCAACAGTTAGGTAATCTGTTGGAATTTATCAAACAGGTCTTCCCACTATTGCAACAGATGGACTTTAGATAAAAACATTGAGATAATGCAATAGATGACACATCTATTCAGAAAAAAAGAATAAATTTAGACATATGTTGCAACAGATGGACTCTATCTGTTCCAACAGACCACACATTTATTAGAATAATCGAACAGATTTATACATATGTTGCAACAGGTAGGTTATCTGTTGGAATTTATCAAACAGGTCTTCCCACTGTTGCAATAGATGGACTTTAGATAAAAATATCGAGATAATGCAACAAATGACCAACCTATTGCAACAGATAAACTATATGTTAGAACAGGTAGGATAACTGTTACAACGGGCGGAGAATCTGCTGCATTATAAAAATTCAACTTTCCTTGGATATAAAAAATTGCCACGACGTGTAAAAAGGTTAAAATGAATTGAATTGAAATAAAAAAGGCGCAACCCATCGACGGTGTTCAGTTCAAACACCTAAAATAAAATAGGCATCAAGTAGACATATTCATTTTAAACATGTAAAATAAAACAGTCATCAAATGTGTCAGTGTCAGTCTGGCACATTTCACTGATTTGCCGTCACTTGGCCCCCAACGATCATTTTTTTCCCCATTGTCTTATATATTAATCTTCCTCCTAAAATTCAACCCTAAATTCTCAAATCTTCTTCTTCATTGTCTTCTTCTTTTATATATCCAAATTCTTCAAATTATTACTTTCATTTCTTCCAACTGACCTTGACAATGTCGAACGCATCTTATACTATTTTTTGTGATAAAGATTTTTGATATTGTAAGTGCGGTCATGAAGCTCTGTTAAAGACTTCTTAGACTCAACAAAATCTGGGTCGTAGGTTTTTTACTTGTAAGATTTCAAAGGTAATATTTTTTTTATTTAATTAGTTGATTAATTACTAACTTATAATTATTTTGTAATTGTGTTCTCTTTTTTATAGAAATTAGGTGGATGCGATTACTTTAATTGGTATGAAGAACGACACCCTTCACTAGAAAATCGTGTAATCTGGGGTTCGTTGAACAAAGTCAAGGCTTCTGAAGAGAAATAAAATCGAGCAAGAAGATACTACATTGTTGTCGTTATTGCTACTGGTTTGGTGTTGTTAGGCACATGGATATTGAAGCCTAATTGATAAAATTTTTATGGTGGTGTGTATTTGCTACTGGTTTGTTGTCGACGGGCACATGGATATTCAACCGTAACTGTTGGAAAATATCAAAAAGATTTAGGCATATGTTGTAAAATTTAGGTCATCTGTTGGAAATTATCAAATAGGTCTTCCTACTGTTGCAACAGATTAGACTTAGATTATTAGATTATTCATAGAAATTACATCGGCGTAATGCCACAGATGACCAATCTATTGGAACAGATAAACTATCTATCAGAACGGATTAAAGATATTTTATAATAGATTGACAATCTAATCTATTGCATTATAAAAAACTCAACTTTCATCAAAAAAAATTATTGCCACTACATGTACATGTAATAAAGTGAAGGGTGACTTGAAATTAAAAATTTCTATTTCACAGGCTCTTCTACATACACAGGTTTCAAACGTCCAGTTAGTACCCCATAAGCCCAGACCTCTTGCAGGTTTGCCACAGCGTTGTCGTATAAAAAGGTCATTGGTTCAGCTATTTCTGTGCTGGTCAGCAAATATTTAATGTGTGCAAGAGCGTGTGAGCTGATCGCTTTATCGGCATCATCTTTTGAAAGGATCATTCCCCTGTTTCGACCTTCAAAATCTCATAATTTCTTCATAAACACTTTCTTTGGAAAATGATTCATCAGTTTAATCTCCCTGAACAAGATGGGCAACAGCACCATCAGTGGCTCCACGAGGAGAAAAAGATCGAAATCGTCGATGAGAGGTACGTTGGAGTCATAAATATTGATCTTTCCCTCCTCGAGTAGTATCTCAACAGCTCGATAATGCATGCCGTTCACGCTAATGACTGCAAGAATCCCTTTTGCCTCGGTCCAGCTCTTGCCGTGTGGATTTGGTCTGTCCCCTTTAACAAATCTTAACGTTTCTTCTTTATCCAAGACCAACGTAGAAACTAGGAAATCAAGTCCCACGCAAAGGGCTGACGCCTCTCTATTGAGTTGATCGTACCTATCCTTGAGCTTCTTACAGAAGTCAAGGTCCATTATCCTATCGGCAGCGTCATAAGCTTTCCGATACATTAATTGTCTTTTTCTCATGAGGCAGAGAATTATGTCAACATGCTGTGAGATAAGAAGTCAATTTTCAAATAGGTTAGTAATTGTAAAGATGCAACAGATGGTCCATCTGTTGCATAAGTTTCTCTGAATCAATAATTCAACCCGAATTATGCAACAGATGGATAATAAGTTGCAACAGAACCACAAACAGTTGCACCAGTATACCCAGTTGTTGCAACAGATGTGAAATCTGTTGCGTAGCTTCTTTTTCATAGGGTAGATTAGAAGGGATAGGTTAGGAAAAATAAACTTGCCTTGTCCTCGTACGGCATACGCATATAAGTTATAGTCTAGAAGTCTTAGGGGGGAAAGAAGGCCTGGGGTAATCTTGTGCGCCTGGCTTGGCATTCTTGGCTTGTCGCAGATCCCTCTTCTCTTCGGCGCCAAGTTCTGCATATATTTCCACCTTCTTGACTGGCCTCTAAACTTCAACAGCTTTTAGAGAGGGAGGAATAGCAATTTCTTTTAATTTTCAAGTGGAGAGTACGTCTCTAACTGCTCTTTTTTTTTCCTAACCAACGTTGTAGGAGTGTGTAGCTCCCTCACCTTCTTGGATGGTATGACACACCTCTTAGATTTGAATTTCTCGATAGCTTTAGAGATTGCCTCTACTTTATCAAAGAGTTTATCCTATCTGTCCTTGCACTCATCGTATTCGCAACAAGAACACAAGGGTGAAGAGGGGTGAGAGGGACCTGTGTAAGGGCAAAAAGGGGTCTTTTTAAATATATTTATTCTTTCTTGAGCAACAATATGCTCATCATCACGAGTGGTAGCAGCATCAGCATACCTGTCACCAACACCAACAACTCCACCAGAAAAAGCACCTAGATCTACCTTAGGAAAAGGTTGGTCATGAAGAGCCTCAACATTAGGCTGACCTTGCCTAACTACTCTTCTTATGGCTGTTGCTCCAGCCAATTCCTTTTTTATTAACTCCACCGTTGGGTCTGCAATAGTATCAACATAACCTAGAGTAATATAAGAAGTCATCACCGAGTCCTCCTCAGTTGGCACGATCCATGGATGCACAACCTATAAAAAGAAAAAAAGACGGATGCATTTAAATCATATAATATAATAATTTTCACAGTTGGGCTATATTTTAAAAAAAAGACCCATCTATTGCATAGTTTGCAGTATATAGTTAAAATTTATTTGAGTCTGGTTCAGAGAAACAGAGCAACACATGGATAATCTAATGCAAAATATCAATTATTTGTTGAAATAGCTACACAAGATGGGTAATCTGTTATGCAATAGATGATCTGTACGTCACAACAGATGAACGATATATTATCAGATTAAACATCTGTTGCATAATTTGCAGTAGATGGTTAATATTTTAGGTGTTGGGTTCAAAGAACCAAAGCAACAGATGGGTAATCTGATCCAAGATATACCTCGTCGCAATAGATATCCCATCTGGTGCATCAGATATAACATCTATTGCACCAGATATAACATCTGTTCAATATCTTTCTTATCTTTGAGTAAAATTATTTTACTTGAAAAAGACGTACTGCATCATCCGGAGGTTTAAAGAGATCAGCCTCCTTAATATTGGTATTACTCTTTGCAGCCAACCACCTAAACATCCTTGGATGAGAAACCTCATCTGGGTAATCCACTAACTGCTTTCGAAGGAGAGGAATGGCTTCAAATGCCCAAGCCTAAAAAATGTAAATAGGAAGCAAGCAAAAAAACATCATAATAACTATATTCAATATAAATTAATGGATGAGTAAAATAAGTGATTAATTTTACCATGAAATCCCAAGGAAAGCCGTATAATGTGGTCTTCCCTGAGGATAGCTTTGTCAGTAAATATTGGATAGTCAAGTAGAAGCTGTCATATCCCCAGGGATAATTGTTGAATTTATCAAAATCCTTAGCACACGCCAACAAATCATCTTCTATGACCTTGTTGACATTGCTTGCCAATATAACTGAATGGGCAAACCAAACTAAACTAAGCACAATTGCTCTCTGTACTGCTCTAGTATGGTTTTATCCTCAAGATCTGTCAACAAATCCGATGCTTCGTAGCCACGTCGAGCAATGTCAAACAACCCATCTATTTTTCCCTTGCATTTTCTTGCCTTGGATCTTTTGTAGGGTGGTGGTCCTTCTGGACGATGGCATCTCAGGCCCGTCACTATGGAAAACTCTTGCAAGCCAAAACAAACAGGAATGTCACAGTAGTTGATCCAGATTTCATCCATCTTCTTTTTGCCCCCTTCGGATCTTTATCATCCCTCGCGTACTTGATTCTGCGCTTGAGAAGACCATATACCATTGTCATAGGGAAATGGATACGGGCAGAGGGGTCCTCAGGTAGATCAAGAAAGCGTCCAAAGCAGATCTTCTTAAAAAGTCTTTCTATGTTTTCGTTCTTCATAATTTTCATAAAATGTTCAAAAAATTTCCCCATCTGACATTTAAGTACAATTTGACTAGTTAGTTGTTTTCCTTCTGGGTTATTTATCGACATTGCAACTTGAAACCTGTCAATACTAAAAGTTTTGATAGGATCATGCTGGGATGTCGATATTAACTCACGCCCCGTCGGTGATCCATTATCATCATGTTGATGATCATCCTCTTTCTCTTTCTGACTCTCCAATTCCTCTTCTTTCTCACTTTCATTTTCTTCATCACCATCTACGGACCCTTGTCCACCTCCCTCAACGTTGTTTTCACATCACTCCTCAGCTTCACTTTTTCCTGACTAAGATTGTTCAGGAAGCTCCTCCGAATCCCTCTGTACTGTAGCCTCTTTTTTAGTGGTCAGGCGTTGATCCACTTTCACTTTCTTTTCTTTTAGGAGACATATTTTACCTATAGACAAAGAAAAATAAAAATAACATTACAGTTGATGTATGCATAGATTTTAAAAAATACATTACAAACACTACGAATACCAACACACCAATAGCCACTACCACAAACACCTCCAACCAATGCCAACAAACAAACAAACACCACAAATACCGACACCGCCACAAACATCACCAACCAATGCCACCACCACCACCACCAAAACCACCACCACTACCACCAACACCATTCAACTATACCATGACAGTCAATGAAACACTGCGACGGAAACTAGGGAATTCTCAAGTTCTTCCTATAATTTTACCATCAAAACTCAAAATTGTAAACCCATTCTCGAAAATAATACAACTAAAAGTTTTATTTTTCATTATTAACTTAAAAGCCCTTATTTTTAAGATAAAAAAGCAAATATAGATCTCTTCTCGAACTCTGTTGCCTATGAAGACAAAGAAAACGACTGATATAATCAAGAATGAAGTCAAAAATAACACCTATATGGTCGGAAATGGGAAGAAAAGTGATCTGTTATAGAGGGTTGAGCAAATTTATTGAGTAGTTGTTGTCTGTACTGTATTATTGAGTGAGAATAATAGATAAAGAGCCAGACCTCGAGATTTGAAATGATGAAACGTTTTGTATGGGTTGATTTGTATTTTGGAAAAGAATGACAAGTAGTTTTGAAAATGTTAATTTGGTCCGAAATGATCTTAATTACTTTTAAAATCATAAAATATATGCGTAATTTTTAACCCTCTCATCATGCAATTGCCAAAAGGGTAATTCAATTGAAATTGTATAAAAACAATTGAAGTTGTAGTTGACCGAGTACTCTAGGAGGTGACCCTGAAGAAACTTACCCATGGTCCTAGATTAATCAATTTAGGTACTATTAGTCTAACATATGAACTCAATTGAAATTGTAAGAAATAAATGTTCAACATGTTGCTTCAGATTTCTCATCTGTTGTAAATTATCAATCAGATTAGGTAACAACAGATTACAAATCTGATGTAAATTATCAAACATATTAAGTCATCTGTTGCTACAGATTACCCATCTATTGTAAATTATCAAATGGATTTTCATATGTCACAACATATTACCCATATGTTGTAAATTATCAAATAGGCGCTGCCATCTGTTGTGGCTGACCCTATGAGAACTCACTCCTAGTCCTAGATTAATCGATAGTTTACCCTATGAGAACTCACCCCTAGTCCTAAATTATTCAATTAAGGTATTAGTACCATAGTCCTAGATTAATCAATTAAGGTATTAGTCTAACATATGAGGTTGTAAGAATCGGTTCAGCTCAGAGTGATCGATCGATACCCTGTCGGGAGGAACTCAGTACCATCTTATTATGCAATTGACAGAAAACTAAATTAAAGTTGTAGTTGAACCTATGAGAACTCACCCCTAGTCCCAGACTATTCAATTAAGGTATTAGTACCCTAGTCCTAAATTAATCAATTAAGGTATTAGTTTAATATATGAGGTAGTAAGAATTGATTCAGCTCAGAGTGATCAATCGACGACTCTGTCGGGAGGAACGCAATACTGTCTCATTATGCAATTGCCAAAAAACTTAATTAAAGTTGTAGTTGACCTTATGAGAACTCACCCCTAATCCCAGACTATTCAATTAAGGTATTAGTACCCTAGTCCTAGACTAATCAAGTAAGGTATTAGTCTAACATATGAGGTAGTAAGAATCGGTTCGGCTCAGAGTGATCGATCGACGACTCTGTTGGGAGGAACGCAGTACCGTCTCATTATACAATTGCTAAAAGACTCAATTAAAGTTGTAGTTAACCCTATGAAAACTCACCCCTATTCCCAGACTATTCAATTAAGGTATTAGTACCCTAGTCCTATATTAATCAATTAAGGTATTAGTCTAACATATGAGGTAGTAAGAATCAGTTCAGTTCAGAGTGATCGATCCCCGACTCTAGCCGGGAGGAACGCAGTACCGTCTCATCATGCAATTGCCAAAAGACTAAATTGAAGTTGTAGTTGACCTTATGAGAATTCACATTCAATTAAGGTATTAATCTAACATATGAACTCAATTGAATTATATATAAGTAAATGTTCAACCTGTTGCAACAGATGTCTTTTCTGTTGGATCAAATCAAACAGATTATGTAATCTATTGCAACATATTATCCATCTGTTGTAAATTATCAAACATATTAAGGTATTTGTTGTGAAAGATCATGAATCTGTTGTAAACTATCAAACAGATTAAGTTATCTATTGCGACAGATTACCCATCTGTTGTAAATTATCAAATAGGCACTGTCATCTATTGTAGTTGACATTATGAGAACTCACCCCTAATCCTAGATTAATCAATTAAGGTATTACTTAAACATATAAGGTAGTAAGAACCGGTTTGGCTCAGAGTGATCGATCAACGACTCTTGTTGGGAGGAACGCAGTCCTGTCTCATTATATATTTGCCAAAAGACTCAATTGAAGTTGTAGTTGACCTTATGAGAACTCAACCCCTAGTCCCAGATTATTCAATTAAGGTATTAGTTGAACATACGAGGTAGTAAGAATCGATTCATCTCAGAGTGATCGATCGATGACTCTTGTCGGAAGGAATGCAGTATTGTCTCATCATGTAATTGCTAAAAAACTCAATTGAAGTTATAGTTGACCTTATGTGCTCATTCATCCATCCCTAATTCCACCTAGATCAATATAGGTACTATTATTAATCTTAACATTAAGTTAATGAGAACACATTTCAACTCAGAGTGATCGATCGACGACTCGGGTCGGGATGAACACAATACTAACACCATACAAATGCAATGACTCAATTGGATTTGTAGTTGACCTTGTAAGCTCATTCATTCATCCCTCGATCCACCTAGATTGATATAGATACTATTATTAATCTTAACATTAAGTTAATGAGGAGCTCATTCTTTCATCCCTAGTTCATCCTAAATCAATTGCAATGAAATCTGTTGCAACAAATAACTGAGTTGTTGGAGAATTTCAAACAGATAACAATATCTGTTGCAACAGATGACATTTCTTATTCAATTATCAAATAGACATTTGTATTTATTATGACGAATGACTGAGGTGTTGGAAATTTTCAAATAGATATTGATATCTGTTGTAACAGATAACGTTTCTAATTTAGTTATCAAATAACATTTCCATCTGTTGTCACAGATGACTGAGCTGTTGGGATTTCTCAAACAGATATCTAAATCTGTTACAACAGACGACATATCTGTATGAAATCTTTTTGTTTTCTTTTAATTTTAAAGCAAGCTACTGTCCGAGTAGATAAAGTAGTAGTACTACTAAAGGCGGTAAAAAATGTTTCTTGGATAACTCAAAAATCTCATTGAGTAGTCTTGTCCTATCTTTTCAATGTCACCCGTTTTCTTCCTCGTGCCCCTCAAATTATTAGTGAATATTAATTAATGAATATTGAAACCCTAATACTTCTTCCATTTAATATTGACTTGGCATTCCTATCAAGAAAATATTAATTAGGGGTTTATTTTACTTCTAAATTAGCTTTATTAATTATGCTTTGAAAACATAAATTTGAATAAATACACTTTGTTTAGTCATTTAATATTAAGGGTAGTACATCTAGAAATTAGAATTATCTCATCTCTCCCCTCCTCTCCTTCAGTTCTAAATCTCTTATCTTTTTTCTTTCTATCCTCTTTAGGATTATCACAACCTTTTTTTTCTCTCCCCTTTCTCAAAAATTTTCGCTCGTATCTAAACCAATCGATATCCATATCTTAGATTCCTCGACTGAAATTGTTGTTTTGACCCCCTTTTGATATTAAGATATGATATGATTCACTATTGCTCTTTCATTCTCGTCTTCTTCTTGCAACTTTATTTACATCTTTTTGTTTATTTAATTACTATTTTCTCATATCATATTTATTTAAAAAATTTGAAGGAACTTTTAATTGTTGAATAAACATACCGAGAATTTTTATTATAAGATGCGAAAAAAGTCATCTGTTGAGAAAAGTTTAAAAGCCTTGTTGGCAGTATCATTTTTTGTATGTATTTTGTTTGTTTCTTTGTTGTTGATGCTGTTGTTGATGTTGTTGGTGGGGTTGACATTGTTGAAACTTGTGGTGTGGTGTTGTTGGTGGGGTTGACATTGTTGGAACTTGTGGTGTGGTGTGGTTTAGATGGTGAGTTCTTCTTATATTAAAAATAGTGGAGTCCGAACAACCAACACAATGAGTAAGAGAGAAAAAAATAAAAAGTTTAAAGTGAATAAGAAGAGAAGAGTTGGTTACCA
>NW_025891171.1:0-8599 GCF_002878395.1 Capsicum annuum
GGCGGTCAGCGTCGGTGACCGGCGGTCGGGTCGGCGCCGTAGGTCGGCGACGGCGACGGGGCCGGAGGGCCGAGGCGCGGGAGAGAGAGGGTACGGCGGTGACCGGCGGTAGGGTCGGCGTCGTAGGTCGACGACGGCGACGGAGCCAGAGATCGGCGACGGCGACGGAGACCGACGACGAAGTCGGAGACCGGCGACGGAGGTCGACGCCGGGGACCGGTGGTCGGGTCGGATCGGCGCCGACGGTCGGCGACGGCGCCGAAGGCCGTGGACCGAGATAGAGAGTCTAGTGAGAGAGAGAGTCTAGTGAGAGAGAGAGCCGTTAGAGAGAAGTTAGGATGCTGTGGTAAAAGGTAAACATTTGATTCACCATTTTAGTTTTAGTTAAATCAATATAGTTATTTCAAATGATGACTTAGTTTGAATCATTTCAAATAAAATTGATCAATTGATCACTCTACTCAGGAAGAGCATACTTAGTTGATCGTGTAATTGCCATGAGATTAATTGAAACTATAATTGAACTTATTAATTCATATTTTATTTTAGTAATCAATTTAGTTATTACTAATAATGACTTAATATGAATCAATAGATGACTAACATGTTACAACAGATGAGTAATCTGTTGGAAATGACCAAACAAATAAAAACATCTATTGAAAATAACCAAACAGATATAGACATTTGTTGCAACAAATGACTCACTTGTTGCAACAACTAATTCATCTATTAAAAATTATCAAACAGATATAGACATCTGTTGCAACAGATGACTAAGTTGTTGCAACATATGA
Source organism: Capsicum annuum (assembly GCF_002878395.1). Classification (NCBI taxonomy): domain Eukaryota; kingdom Viridiplantae; phylum Streptophyta; class Magnoliopsida; order Solanales; family Solanaceae; genus Capsicum; species Capsicum annuum. The sequence continues at coordinate 798 of NW_025891171.1, forward strand.
CTCATCTGTTGGAAATTGCTAAATAGACAAAATATGTATTGAAAAATAATTTAAAATACTAAAGCTCAAATATTTTTTAGGAGAACTCAAATGTTTTCCCCCTTGTCTAAGGTCTTGTCTTCAATTTTAATTAAATCAATTTAATTATTATTAATAATTGCTTAATTTGAATCAACAAATGACTAACCTGTTATAAGCATTTATTGCAACAGATGACTAATTTGTTACAAAAAATAGGTGATCTGTTGGAAAATAATTAAAATACTAGGAAACTCAAACATTTTTAGGAGAACTCAAATGTTTGTCCCATTATCTTAAAGACTTGCCTTAAATTTTAGCTAAATCAATTTAGTTATTGCTAATAATTGCTTAATTTGAATCAACAGATGACTGGCATGTTGCAACAGATGATTCATTTGTTGGAAATTATCAAACAGATAGAAAATCTGTTATAATAGATGGGTTATCCATTAGAAAGCAATTAAAATACTAGGAAACTTAAATATTTTTAGGAGAACTCAAACGTTTGTCCCCTCGATCCTTTTTCATTTGATGTATGATACACTATTTTTATCTTCTTTACCTGTTTCATGAAATTTTTCATGTGTTTCATTTATTCGTTGTGCCCTTGTTGAAATTTTTAGAATTTTTTAAGTCAAATTTTATTCGTATATCACTTGGACATTACTTCATAGGTGATTTTGTAAGTACAATTATGATTTTTGTTGAATTTTTTATTTGGTATATTTGCTACTGCTACAATGGATAAAACCTGCAACATGAATCCAATATATGAGTCATTTATTGTAACAGTGAGTAATCTGTTGCAACATATGACTAATCTGTTGCAACAGATGACCCATATGTTGGATTCATGTTACAACACTATAATACAAATCCAACAGATGCGTAATCTGTTGCAACAAATTAGTCATATATGTTGCAATAGATTACTCATATGTTGCAACAGATTAGTCAATATGTTATAACAGGTTACTCATCTGTTGGATTCACATTACATGTTTTATCTACTGTTGAAAAAACAACAGTAGCAGATACACCCAGATGAGAAATTCAACTAAAAATTATAATTTTACTTACTAAAATCACCTATAAGTAATTCCCAAATAATATACGAATAAAATTTGACCTAAAAAAATTTGATCAAGTAGTAATAGTAGCGGTAACAACAATGTTCAAGAACAAGAAGATGATGATGATGAACAAGAAGAGATGATAATGAAGAATAAGATGATGATAATGAAAAAGAAGATGATGAATAAAGCAACAACAACAATGAACAATAAAAATAACGAAGAGAGAGAAAACTTCAATAAATGAGAAGAGAGAGAAATGTGCCTTTTTTTCCTCCATTTCTAGTTATATTAGGTTTTACATTGGATCAAAATGTAAATTAAAAAACTTGTGGGTTATTTTCAAACTTTTCTTACTTTCTTAATCCTTAATAAAGTAATTGTCACCTCCACTCAATTATTAAGACTTGTGTCACCCACATTTCATTTTAAAACTCTTTTGTCACCTAGAGCCAAGGCCCTAACAAAGAAGGTAGATTTTTTCTTTTCTATTTTTACTTTTTAGTAAAAGGGAAAAGGACATGGGGTGGCCATTTTTAAAAAAAATGGCCACAATTTAAAATAAAAAATTACATAAATACACAACTTATGTTTTCAATATTACAAAAAATCCCAACTCCCTAAACATATTATAAAAATCCCATATATACATAGAATGCTATGTATATGTCGGCTATGTTATGTATATTAATCGGGAGAGAGAGTAAAGTAATTAAAAAAGTGTGAGAGAGTGTAATTACTTTTAAAAGATTGATATTTATGTTATTTATACTTAAAAGGTGGACAACTGTAGTCAGTCGGCTATTTTTTATTCCCTTTTTTAGTCATTTGGCCCAATTGAGCACATGCAGTTTCTAAACTCAATTGATACACTTTTATACCAAATTGATATACTTTAGAATCATGTATCATACATTCAGCCGAATCAGCAAATGAACCACAATGTTGATTAAAAGTTAGTGTAATAGGAACTCTATATTTATGACAAGTTTTTAAAAAATCATACGTAGCATTCCACCAAGTATCACATTCTTCAGGCATCAATATCGATGCAAGTCCATTTTGTTCACATTTAACTTTAAATTCTCTAATTCTTTCTATTCAATTATTTCCTTGATTAAAACAAATATCAAGCCGATTTTTTTTAATATAAAGCTAAAAAAATTCAAGACCATCTCTTACAATTAAATTATATATATGACAAACACACTTAACATGAAATATTTCAGGTAACAACGGAGATAGCTTAGCTTTTAACTTTGTAATAGTAGTCTTGTTGTTAGAAGCATTATCAAAAGTAATACATAAGACTTTATTTTCAATACCATAAAATTCTGCAACTTTACCAATCGAATTAGCAATAAAATCTTCAGTATGTTTACGATCTTCATCATACAAAAAAGCTAGAATACGTTTTTGCATAACAAAATTACTATCTATCCAATGACAAGTAATGGTTAAATAATCATTTTTATTAACAACATGACCAAGATCAGAAGTAAAAGTCATTCTACATTGAATACTTTTTAATAATGTAGATAAATAAAAATAATATTGTGAATGAAGTCTAAAAATATCGGCCCAATAAGTACTTCTAGGAATACCATTAAACATAGGATTATAAATTGCTTGAATATAATGAATAAAAACATCAGAAGAAGAAAAACTGAAAGGCAAATAACCCACAGCTACCATTTTTGCTATTTCTTCCCGGTCCCTCAATTTATTATACTTTTTAATTACCTGACCGGTTGCTGGGTCCATTCTAGTTTGTGTTGGCCCACCAATATCCTGACCACCTTTTGCAATAAATAACTCTCTATCGTGATTATCACTTATATGTTTCATTAACGTACCTATACCCCCTTGCTTGCTTCCTCTTTTATGCTTATATACTTGTTGACAAATATTGCATTGCACCTCAGTATCTGATATACGTGTAAAAAATTGACATGCAATACTAGTTGTTTTACGAGCTCTTGGGGGACGGGGAGGACGGGGAGGGTGATTAACCAATTCAGATCTAATATTAGTATTTTCTATTGCGGGTGTCTCACCAATATTTTCATCATCTTCATCTAAATCAACCGCATCTACTTCATTTTCTTCTTCTATACCGTAATTTTCCTGAGCTTCTACATAATCCATATCATGAGCACTTATGCGGAGGCACACGGGTATATCTACTACTTTAACTACCTCTACTGCTAGTAATTCACTTTTTACTACCACTACCACTTTCGGGATAATTTTTTTTTACACTTTTAGTGGCGAGGTTTCTTAATCTATCCATAATATAAATCAAACTAAAAAAATTCAAAATACACAAATATAATAAAATTAATTATTCAACAATTAATACACTAATTAAAAATTAAAAGTAAGAGAAGGAACATCAATACCAAATTTTGAAAGTATTCGAAGGTTGCGACTTTAGAAACTTTCACTCGTACTTTGTAATCGCAAAATTTAAAAAATAAATTGAGCACTTTAGGAAATATATAGAATATTTGAATTTTGAGAATGGAGATTTGAGAGAAAATGAGATTTGAGAGAATAAAAATTGTGTGGAAAATGATTTGAAAGTATAGGGTATTTATAGAAATTTTTTTGGGTTTAAAAAAATATTTTAATTGATTTTTTTTAATTAAAAAGGGCATATAGCCGTTTTTGGGTTCCAAACGGTCATATAGCCGTTGGGCCCAACGGCTATAATGGCCCAAACGAATAATTTTTTTTTTTAAAGTTACCGAGCCGGTTAACCGGCGGGCCTGGACCGAATTTGATCCGGACCGGGTTAATCGGACCCAAAAAAATAATTCAGCTCGGAATCCGAAACCCTTAGCCCATGGGCTAACTGGGCCGGGCCATTACAATGGACCGGGCTGGATCAAACCGGCCCGTTTTACAGTTTCAATTTGAACAATTGTATAAGCTTATGTTAAGTAAGTAAAATACACCTTTAACTAAAATTTGTTGAAGGCATGTGCTGGATGTCAAGTAAAATAAAATAAAAAGAGTCATCTAAAAAGAGAGAAATATATAATTTAATGGATTGAATCTTTTTTGTCATGTGTATAAATCCGATGGATTTAACACACCATCATTTTCATTACGAAAAATAGATTTGTATAACTGAAAAGTAAAAGAAATTGCACATGAAATTTTGAAATTGAAACTCCGCCTAACAAGCTTTTGTTTCCTGAATGGTTAAGATACTAAGTTATTAACAAAAATTCCTCTGATAAGATAAGAAAGTGAGTTTCGAATGTATCAAGATTCCCATAATTGAAGTTTTACCATATTTTATGATCAGCTTAATAGTCTAGTAGTTTTATTTAGTATTTAGATTAGTAAAAATTATCATTTGTAGAAAATATTGTTTATATCCATTATACATGCATGATATGGGCAGAATGAATTATTGCCAAAAAAAAAAAGTCTTGAAAAACAGTCTATATTAGTATTTGTTTTGTCACAACATACCTTTTTCAAGTATCTCAATTCCTATTTATTTCAACTATGTTAATCAACACGTAAAGGTTGTTGTGACGTTTATTAGTACTCTCTCTATATATAACACCCACTACCAGAAATTAGGTCTATGGTGACGATTGCAAAACCGTTGCAATATGCCAAAAAATCGTTGCAATAGACCTATCGCAACGGTTCAGCAGCCGTCCCATAGGTGGGTGTTGAGATAAGTTTATGGCAACGGTTTTTGCGACGGTTGTATAAACTGTCGCCATAGATAGAGCTATAGTGACGGTTTCTTACAACCATTGCCATAAATAGGCCTATTACGATGGTTATTTTGACTTATTGAGACGCCTATTTTCATCTATTGCAACGGCTACGAACCGTCTCAATAGATGCTATTGTGACGCCTTTACTATTCTGTTGCAACGCTTTTTGACTACTTATTACAACTATTTCATCACTTGTTGGGACACCTATTGCAACGGTTACGAACCGTTGCAATAGATTCTATTGCAACGACATTAAACCGTTGCAATAGCATCTATTGCGACGCTTTTATTATTAAATTAAAACGATTTATATAAAGAGTCGTATTAATGTAAATTTTTATTTATATACATAATAAATTATAACACAATATATACACATCACACAACAAAATCATTAATTAATAATCTCATAATTCAAAATATGCAATAAGCTAGTAATTTAAACCCAAAAGTAAAATGTAATCCAAATGATTAGTTAAGTTTTTACATACTAGCAAGTTCAAGTCGCGATAAGTTTAAAAAAATTCAACACAAAACTATTGATATTAGTGCATTTATCCACAACCCAAAAATCTTCTCAAGTATGGTCAATGTCTTCATAATTTTCTTCATCTCTTTCTTCATTTTGGACACCTATAAATAGAGAACAAATAATATAAATTAGCACTTAAATGACAACATTAAAAAGACTATCCCATAATAAACTTAAAGATGAACCAATTGATAAAAATCCAAATGAACCAGATAATTTCCGATCTCAATTATTATTTGAACTTTTCTGTATGATCTCCACTGATAAAGAAGCTAATAGAGGAACAATTCAGATACTGGAGTGGGTTAATGACCTTCAGTTTTTACTTATCCCAGGACCAAAAATATTTGGTGATAGGGGTTTGATTCTTTTGTTTTAAATTGATTCTTTTGTTTTAAACCTTTGGTGCATCATCCACACAAAAAAAAATTACATTGCCAAACAAAGGACGCCAAAGTCCACCTAATTACCGATGTCAAATATCTAGAAATTCTTGAAGAAATTATTGTTTGCCCATTACACTTTCTTCTTCAAATAAAACCATGGTGTTCGAACAAAACTCACCTCGAGTATTTTACATCGAGTACTATATATGTTCCACCAAAACGAGCATCAGAAGGATTAGATAAGAGTTTTTTGTACCTACTGGAAGATGAACCTGTCTCTATAGTTTCAGACCACAAAACTCTATTGAGTGCATTTTTGATTTAAAGTACTGGCTATTTTAATTTATTTCCTTAATTCCATGTAATTTTTAAATAAAGGGTTGTCACGAACACATCATATACAATATATATAAGTGTTCGTATAATTTCATAGTGAATGTGTCAATTGTGTTGTAACTTATAAAGCTGGAAAGGAAGTTGTCCTTACTGGCGCTTAATTAAGCTTATTGTAAATAAATGTGTTTGTTTTAATTTGTTACTCAATTTTGTATGTATGTTTTCTATGTATTTAAATGTTGGACTTAAGGTTCAGACCTTCAATTAGGCTGATCATGACTACTATCATTAGAAAGTATACTCAATCAAACCAGATTAACCAGACTGCATGGGAAACTTTACTTCCTCTGTTTCTCAAGATATCAGGATTTTAAAAGTAGCAAAACTCCTTCCATATGTTATGTTGATCATCCTTTTATCATATTTCGGATCCCAAAGCTGACCCCTAGAATACCTAATTATTTTTAACTTTGATATTAATTGCTAAGCAGGAGATTATAAGCAGTTTGCAGTTTAATTCAAATTATTATATACATTTTAAAAAAATGGAATACGTTTCTTTTGAAACGGAATCATCTTTATATTCTTTTAGGACACAATACCAAACTAATAATACTAGACCACAATACCAAACTACTAATACCAAACTTTCACCAGCTAATCAGCAACAAACACACACCAAAAGCAAGAGAAGTTCTACCAACAGATCAAGAAATGGAAACTGACTTTGATTGTTACTACCAACAGATGGACGATTTCCTTGTTGATTAGCAAGCGCTTCTCCTGACAAATGAACATTGAATCCTAGCATATTACGATCAAGTATTAATCCTGAATTTAGATGCTGAAGTTGTGCAATGATGTTCATTGTAACTTCTCGCTCAATGACATCTCTTTGAGGATTCATTCTTTGTTGCATCCTCTCTTCTAGCTTATCCAATCTCTTCTCCACCAGTTCATAAGATTTTCAAGAGAATCCAGAATCACTTCCTTTCTGTTTCAAAACAGTCTTGGTAACACCGCCTTATTCGACAAAACACCAGAATTTTTCATCTTTTTTTCCTAGTTACATGCAAGTCAACATTAAAATATTGTCAAGTAAACTCAACAAGTTCATAGTAACAATATGAGAAAACACCAAACCTCGCGATTAAAACAAAACTTGTTTTGCCCATAGTGTGCGGATACTTAAACTTTTTCCTGTTTTCTTTGTTAGTCTTGGAAGTATTCTGCAAGTCAATATTTATGAATAAGTTTTTAATAAAAAAATCAAGGCAGTGAAGGTTTAAATGGTGGCCGTTAAACTCTCTAGTACTACTCAAGGGAAGGTTATAAGATTAAATGGTGTCCGTTAAGGTTATAGGGTTAAACGGTGGTCGTTAAGGTTATAATGTTAAACGGTTGCCGTTAAGGTTATAAGGTTAAACGGTGGCCGTTACCCTTATAAGGTTATAAGGTTAAACGGTGGCTGTTAAGGTTATAAGGTTAAACGGTGGCCGTTAGCCTTATAAGGTTATAAGTTTAAACGGTGGCCGTTAAGGTTACAAGGTTAAACGACCTCCGTTAAGGTTATAAGGTTATAAAGTTAAACGGTGGCCGTTAACCTTATAAGGTTATAAGGTTAAGCGGTGGCCGTTAAGGTTATAAGGTTATAAGGTTAAACGGTGGCCGTTGACATTATAAGGTTATAAGGTTAAACAGTGGC
>NW_025891172.1:0-22574 GCF_002878395.1 Capsicum annuum
ATTCTCAAATCATTGACATATCGACATAACATGATTATTGACTATCTATTTTTAATTAATTACACCATACTAACTAGTAACTATTGAAAAAATTATATAGTTACAATTATATATAATCTTGATCATCATAAACAAAGAAAGGGGTCTATCATCACCTAATATTTACATCAAATTAATATTAAAAAAACTGTATAGTTGATGAGAATGTTAAATCTTTACCCTTTTAAAAAATTTCTCTAGTTTCATAATTTTTTAATCAGACAATATTTTGAACTTGAAACTATCGCTAGTCCCTAGGTAATATAAAAACAAAAAGGAATCAACTAATCTATATCTATAATCTATAATCTATAATCTATAATCTATAATATATTAAAAGTGTGAAGCACCTTTGAAATGTTATTTAAACTTTTTGCCCTTATTTAAAATTTTTTTCTTTAGACAAAATCATCTTTTCGCTATTATTTTTCTAATATTTAAGATTTAAAAATTAATTAAATATATTTATGATAAAACCTTTCTTTATTAGAAGTCATCAAAATTAATGACAACTAATACTTTTTCATTTGTTTAAGAATTCTAGATCAACTAAATTTGATTTTAAGAAAATTTGAAAAATCTAGAAATAAATATAAGTGTTAAAATAAGAAAAATTTAAGAAGTACAAAATTTTTAAAAGTTTTAAGTACGTAATAAGAATGTAATCAATGATTTTGTAAAAAAAAGATTTTAAATATAGACAAAAAATAATCGTACCACAAATATGGTTCAAATCGATGTGTCTCTCTTAGCCACTGACAGTAAGGGAAAGAGGTACAACATTGCAAACGTAAAAGTGTTGATTCATCAACCACTTGAAACTTCTAGTGAAAAAATATATATGTGCTTACACTAATATGTTGCTATAGTCAACTTCAAACAAGCACATCTTTCATTCTGCCAAGAATTTTTGAGCTCATGACCCACCAACTGATAGATAATATAATTAGCTTTCCAACGATACCAATTTCTCCTAAATTCAATATCGGAGTAAAAAGTTATGCACGTTTTACTAGAGAGTTGTTCGAATGCCGAGGTGCAACGGGAAAGATGACGAATCGTCACTCTAACCGTCTCAACTCAGGCAGTGAGCTCGTTTTCTGGCCATAAAATGACGGTTTGAGTGACGGTTAGTCACCAACGTGACGGTCTATCACCCAGACCGTCAACCACATCTGTTCAAGCGCTTTAAAGGCGTTTTAATGAGATTTTTGGGTCTTTTCCCACCCTTTTTAACCCGTAATTCCATCAAATTAAAGAACATAACTCCTCGTTCATCCTTAACATCAAAATTAGGATTTTCTTTCAAGATCATTCCCCAAGAACAAGATTCAAATCCTTCCTCAAGAAAACTCAAGAATCAAAGTGTCACCATTCAAGAACCTTCAAGAAAAGTTACTCTCTTTTAAGATTCAAGCTTATTGAAATAATTATTTTAATTTTTTAAAATGTGGTCTCTTTTTAAAAAGAAAATAAAAATCGACCACTTGTGGTCGGTTTTTTCCGACTACAATGTGTGGTTAGTTTTTTGTGGTCGTTTTTTTAGTTTTTTTAGTAGTGTGTAGAGATTCGTTATCCAAAATACCAAGGTATTCACAAGTATGTATGCCAAACCTCTCTGTCTTCTTTGATACTATGTTTAAGTCATTTATATAGCAAGTGAATTAATTAATTATATTTTGATAGGTATATGGATTGTGAGTTGGAATTTCATGAGCATACAGATCGCCGTACTAATATGCTTCGGAGAGCACAACAGGAAAGTTTCATCGATTAGGTACCTAAGTTTATTCGTGGAAGAATGTTATCTTTTGTTATGTTAATTAGTGGCTTTCTATCGAGCTATGTATGCAGTGGTTAAATCGAGCAACTAGCTAGCTAGCACAAAAAGTTCACTGCATGTATTTTTGCACTTGATCAATGTTTATCTATTTAATTTTCATTTCAGTTCAGTTGGTATGAAATCTTGGTTTCTTATGTTCAATACTTATTTTGTTTAAATCATTTCAGTAAATGCACGTAGGTAGTTAATCGACATGGGGTATCGTGTGGGAGCTAGAAAAGTAATTAAACTTTGAACAACTACAGATTAGAAATAAAAAAAAATATCCCAAAAAGGAAATATTATAACGCGATCTGGTCATACTGACCTAAATTCACAAGGGGGGAGATAACAAGTTGTTAAGATTTTTTTAAATATAAGAGAGAACAAATTTTACCCATATTTAAAATATCATAGCAAATCTAATAAAAATGACCCCAAAAGAGAACTTCTTCCCCAATTTAATCTTTTCTTTTCCAATTTCGGCATATATATCATAATCAAGCTTTTAGTTGACCACACTTAGATTAGAATAACGAACAGCAACAAAGTCATTCTTAAAGTAAGGGCTCCTTGCACATGTATAACACACTCTCCATTATTATTCTCTACACATAAGAGTTCATAAAATATTATGATCATATGAATATATATAATCCATACATAACTAGTTCATAAGTTGAAAATCTTACTTTAATGTGAGGACACACTATACGTAATGGGAATATCTGGTGTACATTTCCCAAGATTCGGTCCAAAATCTATTAAAAACATTATCGATGAGCCAATATTAAATAGATTTCCAACAAAATGTCTATTAAAAATTCTCATTCGTTTGATAGAGACAACCAATATAAGTGAACAATTCAAGGGGCATATTGAACATTTGGATTTGGAGATGCATATGCTAGAAATTGTAACGACACAAAAAAATTTGACATTGTAACAACACAAAATAATCATTAACATAATTATTGTGAGTCTTAGTAACTTAAGGAACTAATCTATCAGTGAAAGACTGTAAGTAATTAAAGAAAACGATAATAATTAGATTTTTTTCGCTTCAAATTCTCAAATCATTGACATATCGACATAACATGATTATTGACTATCTGTTTTTAATTAATTACACCATACAAACTAGTAACTATTAGAAAAAATTATACAGTTATAATTAGTGAAAATTATCCCAAATATACTTTTTAGATTATTAATTACAAGTTATAGCATAACTTTTTATTAAATACTAGACTTAAGAAATAATTATAAGTTATAGCAACTTTTGAGAAAAACATATTTTATTAAATTTTCGAAAATCAATTTTGTAATATTTATTATTTGTATTATTTCTTTATATTTAGCATTTAACATCTATCACTATTAATTAAAAATTTTGGATAATTATGGCGAGTTAAGATATCAATTTTTTTTATAATAATTAAATATCAAAGTTTATCCACAATATAAGGAGATATATACCTTTTTGTTAACTTGAATAATTAACTTGATTATACTCTTTTTCATATTTTTTAGTCTTTAATTATCAATAGAAGTCTTATCTCTTTACCCTTTTTAATTACCAATAGTAGTCTTATCTCTTTAATTTTCATTCATTAAATTTCTTCTAAATAGTGACTCTTCCATTCATTAAATTCCATTCATTACCTTTTTTAATTATTAATAATCTTCTCGATCATTAAATAGTGATTCTTCTAAATTGGACAATTATTTAGATCAATTTTATATTAAATTAAGAACAAATAGTAAATGTTAACATTTGAATTATTGTTGCTTTTAGTTTGTTTTCATGCTTAGGTAGTGCTTATTTATTAATAATTATTTCATTCTAAAAAAATTAACTACTTTCAAAAAAATAAATCCTTTTTATAGTCAAAAGGCAGTCTTGCCAATTCAATTTTGTCAAATCGTTAAGTAATGATAACATATATATAGTTCTATTTTGGATTTTAATTAGTCATCGTTTCCCCACGTCCATATAATGCATACCATAATTAACTTTTAATATCATTGCTATTGTAGTATATATGTAAAACTGAAATCAAAATACAACCAACACAATTTTGATTTCACATGTATACCTTGAAAAAAAAAACTTGTTCTTACAATCATCCAGAACTTCAAACTCGTGTTTGGCTCATTGCTAACATCTGAAAGATAGTTAGTCAGAGCACATTTCATTATTTTACCTGTAATGTCCATATACTCGAGGAAGATAAATGAACAAGAAGACATTCATTTTTAATATACATTAGCCAAACAAGGATGCCTTTTATTGAGTTTTTTTTCGTGTGAGGCCTTTCGTAGATGTATTGATTAATCTGCAAGATTGTTGTACCATCAGTTTATCGATTGAGGGATGGTTCCAATTAGTGTAATGATGTTAATTGCCAATTAGTGCAATGATGTTAACTATGTTTTGATGAACACATTTTCCTAGGATAATTCCACTTTTAATACATTGAAATCAATTTATATACTCATTTCATACATAAGTAACATTTTTATTTTGAGTTCTCAATGTATTAAATTGATATCGATGAAGTTTCGCATATATCACATTTGTATTGAATGAGTTTTATGAATGTGACAATCGATGAGAAAAATTATGTTTTATGTTACATAACTTTTTTAGTGTATGAATGGATATTATATGAAAAACTATCAACGTAAATGTTGAAAATAAATCAATTGATAGTTGTTTGATGTCAAATAATTTTTCGTTCTAATAAAAAAATAATCAAGATTGATATTTTTGTTTGCTTTCTAGCAAGATGAAGAACATTATATAAATACTATGTTAAATATCAAAGCTAAACTTTATTCATACCAACAATCTTATACAAAGAGTAATGAGCACCAATAAAAATCAAGATTCAATATTCATGTCAAATGTTACTAATTGCAGAATCGAAAAATGTATAATTTGATGTAGTTGATATCAAATTTAATACCATCTGTTGCGACTTAGTTCATATCAATTTCATTCAACGATGTAAAATACGAAACAAACGTTAGAGTAGCATAACATTATATAAATACTACATAAATACAAAAAATAAACTTTTTCATACCCACAATCTTATAAAAACAAACAGTAATAATCAAGCACCAAAAAGTTAATTCAAATTATTAACTATATTAGAAAAACAAACAGTAAATAGAAAAAATGATTCAATATCAATTTTATACCAATTTAATACAGAAAAAAAATCAAATATTTGTAAGTTTGTATGTACTGCTATAATCCATGAATACAACTTTGTTACTACCATATCATGTACATGCTTACTAGAAAAAATAAAAAGAAATAAAAATCGGGGTTGATAGACATGATCACTAAGTGAGAAAATAACATATAAATGACCAATTATTCGGCAAAAAGTACTAAGAATTCATTGATATGCATGTTGATATGTGAATTTATCAGAAGAAGCTACTTAAATGGTGTACAAAAATTTGATGAACTAAAAATCTGTATGCTTTTTCTGTAAGATGAAAGCTATCCCAAAAAATATAATCGGAATCATTGGAACACACCGATGTGCATAACTCTGCAACTTCTATTTTTCCTGTCCCACAGTATCTGTTTTCTGCAACTTTGAATCCTGCACGGTCATATAAAGAAAGAAACGGAGATCTTGTCGATATTCAGGAAAAAGACAGTCATATTTGTACCATATTTCTGAGGGCTGTTGATGACATCAAGTGGAAGATTATATATATCATACACCAATCTTGAATTAGGTACTTTGTTTTCTAGAGAACTTAAGTCATCTGCCAACTTGCTGTTGAACAATTGTGCTGCTTGGTTCAAATAATCAACACGTTTCCTTTCTTCTCCTCCTCTCAGTGTTCTTTGTGATGGCATGCATCCGATTGATGGTATGCCAATAAATATTTAAATTCATTTAGAAGGCGTAAAAAAATTAACAAACCTGAAGAATCCCATCTCTCTCCATGACGGATCATGATTGAATGCAAATTAACAGAATTCATATTTTTTATCTAAAGAAATACTTGTTTTTTGCTTTTCTATCAAATTCTAATCAACATAGAATGCGTTTTTTTGTTTGACGGTAGAGAGAAATCGGGTAAAAAGTGACAAGTAGTGTATGTAGATGGAAACTCTTACTGCAAGCACTAAAATAGGAAGATAAATAACGGTTTGAGGGATTTGGGGTGGATAAATATCAGTAATTAAGGTTAACTACTTTTAAGGATAATTTTATTAAATATTAATTTTACTTTTTCAGTAATTGCTTTTCTGTATTTTCAACAAAAGAAAAGAAAATCTTTTTATATATTTTTTTAAGATGAAAGTTGCTATAAACTTGAAAACTTAAAAGTTTTGCTATAAGTTATAATAACTAATCTAATAAGTTTATATAGTTAAGTTTCCCAAAGAAAAAAAGAAACACACGCATTAACACAAAAAAAAAAAATACTTTTTTTAGTAGCTAAATAACAAAAGTTTATCATTGATAACGAGGTTTTATCAAAAGATCACATCGGCTATGGGCATATTTAGTAATAAATTGAAAGCCAATCTTAGTAGCTAATGCATGTTATATAATTTATCAAGATTCAACCGTAGTGAATTTTAATTTGTCATTGTTTAGTCATCTTCATCTAGATCCATTAATTAAATCTGTCTCTCTTATGATGGTTTGGTTTCCAAATCTTTTGTGCTTGATTAAAGTGACTTTAATTTAGTGATTTGTCATTATTGTTTTTTTTTTTTTCAATTTTAAGGATTAATCTTAGTAGCTTAGGTGGTTGGTACTTGCATTTATACAATTGCTAGTAAAAATCTAATTCTGGACCTTGTAATCTCCTTCACCCCCAACTTTTTTTAATTAAAAAAAATTCACTCAATTTTGTACACTAAAACAAACTCGTTTTTCAGGTAATTTTTTTTTTTTTTCATATAGATCAAACTTTATGGGGTGTATGGTATAGACAAAAATATGTTTTTTCATGTTTGGTCACTCAACAAAATTCAGAAAAAAAATTTTAGAAAATATTTTTTTTAAAAAATGAGGATAATGATTTAAGTAGGAAAAAACAAATTCAAAATTAACATTTCACGTTGATTGTCCCTTATCCACTCTCCAACACCCCCATCCCCTATAGCTTTCATCCCTACCATTACACACACCTTACCCTCGACCCTCTACCCCATTGTATTTTACGTACCAAATATAAGAAAAACGCTTTTTCCTAGAAAAATATTTTTCATGGTATAATCAGATTCACCCTTGAAAGTTGTATTTTTTTTATTTTTTTTTTGTCTTTTGGTTGCATTTTTGTTGCGTCACCTTTCTATATCATGATCCTAAACTTGTATGCATCATTCAACATGTGACATAGTGTTCAATAATGTGTACCTGTTTTTTGTATTATATAAGTTAATTTATCTCGAAAAATATGAAGAAGTAGATATTTAAAAATAAAAATAAAAATATATCTTGTGTGTTGTTTATATTAGTGATAGTAATAAAAATACTGTTTAGTACTTATTGGGATGTTACTCTAACTCATAAGAGCAAATTAGGCACGCAGCAAAAGTGAAGTAGATCTTACTAATATAAAACTCTCTCTCTTTTTTCTCAAAAATGATGAATGCTCAAAGTCAATTTTTGGTATGCCATTTACTTCAACTCTAGCAATTCGTTCATTTATTCATTCAAGTTATTACTAATTTTTTAATAGAAACTTTTGCTTGTAAGTTGCATTTAATTTCTAGATTTTGTTGCTTCAAGAATGTTATTACTAAAAATGTATCTTTAATTTTCAGGGGACATACCAACTTCCATGGTTCTACTTGTTAGGTGTGGAGTCTGATTAATATATGATGTACTGTTTATATATTAATGTTCACGCGGTTCAACCTCCGCGTGTGAAGTTGCCGTTCGCCGTGGACTTTACCCACGAGGTGTTACCATGAAATATTTCTCTCTTCATTCTCTCTCCTTAAGAAATCTCTCTCTTTTCTTTATCTCTTTTGCTAGATCTAGTGTGTGTGAAGGTAATCGATCCTAACATTACTTTTGTTACACTCAAATTTTTTTCAAATCTACTTGGTAATTTTAAATCTTTCTACAACTATGATTATTTTATAGAAAGAGAAAAAAGAAAATTAATTTGAGTTGCATTTCATGGAACAAAAATGTATCCAGATTTTCTTGTTATGTCTAGATTTATTTGATTCTCTCACACACACAAAAACGAAAAAAGAAACACACACACACATTAACACACGCAAAAAACTATTTTTCTTTTTTACTACATAAATAACAAAATTTCATCATAGACAATGAGGTTTTATCAAAAGATTATATCGGCTATCATCTATTTAGCAATGAATTGAAAGCCAATTTTAGTAGCTAATTCATGCTTTATTTATATATGTTTTCAAGATTCAACCCAATGAATTTTAATTTGTCATTGTTTAGTCATCTACATCTAGATCCATTAATTAAATTTGTGAGTGTCTTTCTATATAACGTTTTGGTACAAATCTTTTGTGCTTGATAAAGTGACTTTAGTTTCGTGATTTGTCATTTTTTTTTTCAATTTTAGGGATTAATCTTAGTAGCTAATTAGGTGGTTGGTACTTGAACTTACACTATTGCTAGTGGTACTCTGATTATGCACCTTGTAATCTCCTCCACCCCCAACGTAACTCTTTTTATATAAAAAAATTATGTCAATTTTGAACACTAAAACAAACTCGTTTCCCCGGTAAATCTTTTTATTTTTTTTATATAGATTGAACTTTAGCGGGGTGTATGGTATGGACGAAAATATTTTTCAATTTCGTCATGTTTGGTCACCCAACAAAATTCAAAACATTTTTTAGAAAAATAATTTTATAAAAGATTGAGGGTAATGATTTCAGTAGGAAAAAAATAAACTTAGAAGTGACATTTCACACTGATTGTCCCTTATCCACCCTCCAACACCCCACCTCCTATAGCTCTCATACCCACCATCACACACACATTACCCTCCACCCTCTACCCCCATCATGTTTTGCGTACCGGCCAAGCACAAGAAAAAACCTCTTTTTCTAAAAAAATATTTTTCATGGTATCAGGCACATCCTTGCAAGTTGTGTTTTTTTTTTGGTCTTCTGGTTGCATTTTTGTTGTGTCACCTTTCTATATCATGATCCTAAACTTGTATATATAAATTTCTTTGACAGAACAAAGATTGAATTGTCATATAACATCATGAAAAATTCAAATGAGAAAAAGTCACAAGTTATAAATCAATACATAGATGCTAAAGTGAATGTGGGGAACAAAGGATTTTTAGATGCTTCTAAAGTAAGACCCCGTGTAGCACTTGAGAAAGAAGCTGTTGTAGCAAGTGAAATGTTGTTGAGAAATAGGGCTTCTACAAGCTTGGCCAGCCATGGTTTCATTAGCTCAATCCAACCATGTGCTTTGGCTAGCACCAAACCATTACCAACATCAAGTGCAGCTCCATTTACGAATTGTCGTAAGCATGGATTTGCCTCCTACCTTGCACGTAAAGAGAGTGAACTATCTGAGTACTACACTCGTGTAGAAATTCGTTATCCAAGATATGAAGTTATTCACAAGTACGTATGCCAAACCTGATCTTTTTCTGCTTTGATACTATGTTTTAAGCCATTTATATAGCGAGAAAATTTATTAATTAATTATGTTTTGAATAGGTACATGGATTGTGAGTTGGGAGTTTCATGAGCATACGAATCACCGTACTAATATGCTTTTGAGAGCAGAACGGGAAAGTTTCATCCATTTGAACGCCGCCGCATTAAGGGCTAGATGCCTGGTGCACACTGAAGAGAAGTGCAAAAGGTGCATCGAGAAACTCAGGGGTAAAGACGTTTACATGTACTAGTAATTATCAATTTGTGACATACACACACACATACATACTCATCACACACTCGATGATAGGTTTACTTGACTTTGAGCAGAGCATGTCGTCAATGAAAGATTCATATCCTTACATCCACAGACGCACAAGGAAGAAGGGACGGGTCCAGAATGTTATCATTAGCTTTTCTTCGTTGAAGAATTCTATCTTTGTCATGTTAATTAGTGGCTTTCTATCAAGCTATGTAGTAGTTAAGTAGAGTAGCTAGCTGGCTAGCACAAAAAGGTCACTGCAGTCTTTCTGCAGTTGATCAATGTTTATAAGTTGATATGAAATCTTGGTTTCTTAATTATGTTTAGTACTTATTTTGCTTAAATCATTTCAATAAATGCTCCTAGGTAGTTGGTTGACGTGGGTATTGTGCGGAGATAGCAAAGTAATTAAACTTTGGTCAAATTGATCTAAATTCATACGGGAAGAGACGAAATAACAATGTGTTAATATTTCTATATAAAAGATAGAACAAATTCTACCCCTAAATAAAAAAATTTAAACTAAGATAGATCTTCAATTTATAAAAGGTTAAAAAAAATATCTAAATTAGGTAAAATATCATAGCAACCTGGTAAAAATTGACCCCAAAAGAGAATTTCCCCAATTTAATCTTTTTCTTTTCCAATTTCAGCATATACATACATACATACATACATATATATATATATATAAGTGAACAACTCAAGGGGCATATTGAACATTTGGATTTGGAGATGCATATGCTAGAAATTCCTCATCATTCTCCAATTCAATCATTTCCTCGTTGTTTCTAAGTATCCAAGCCTCAATTCCTCCACTTTTTCCAATTTCCACAAGAATAACTTGTTGCGTATTCAATATAGGAACCAAAACAAAATAGGCTTTCCCCATCCAAAATCGACATCATAAAGTCTAAAATTGCACCAACTTGAGAACTTGCAAGTATATAATATTCTGGAAACAACTTCTCAAATTGTGTTCCCATATATCCACAAGACAATCAAGAATACTATCACCTTCCAAGCCCTTCAAGTTCCCATTTATTCATATTCTCAAATATCTTTCTCACTATTCCTAACAAGTGAGGCAACTCTACTAATTCACTAATTTCTCTAAAACCACTATTTGCTGGAATGATTAAATTTCCAGTAGCCTTAGACAGTTGTGGATCAAGTCTTGACCTCAATTTCCAATAGCGATAATGACGTGAAATCAAGACAAGTTTCCTCCACGCGATTATCTCCACCACGTGCAATCTTAGCCCATGTCACTCATTGATGCACCATCCATGAAACAAGACTCAACCAATAATTGCTTTTCCTCCACAATTAAATCTGGTAACTTGTATAGAAACTGGAGTTTCAAGTGTTTGTACATAATTCATCATGCAACTCCAAATTAGACTACTATTATTTTATGAATAGCTATAGAATACTAAGGTATATTGAAAGAAAAAATATAACAAAATTCTTTTGATTTCATAAATTAATTACTAAATTAACCTTTGCTTTACCTTCTTTTGTATATCTTCTATCCTATTCTGAAGTTTCCGGGGAGGTTTAATTTTACTACTATTAGTCATATCTACTATGATCATGGAGTCAAGTTCTACACCAACTAGTCTAACTCAATACTCCCTCCGTCCTATTTTACCCGTCCCAAATTTCCTAATTTGATGTCCCATTTTACTTGTCCCTTTTTACTTATCAAGACAAGACAAATTTTTTTTCCCCATTATACCCTTAGTGTAATTGATTAGTCCTTGTTATTAGCATTCTTGAAAAATGTTATTTAAGAAGATTACCATTAAAAGTACACCATTAAGAATATAAATGGTGCTTTGGTATTAGCCATCCATCAATATTGGAACGTAACTAATAACAAGACACAATTAAGATGGACAAAATGGTAAAGTTATATCACTAAGCATTGCTTTCTTAATAGCTGTGTCATCCCAATTTGGGACGGAGGGAGTACAATTTTGTTGGAAGCACCACATAATCCCTATCAAAGCAGATGGGCTTCGTTAAAATTGTTCCTATAGAATTTGATAAGTAAATTTAAATAACTATTTTTAGTATAGGGGCTAAGTAAACCAAAATGGAAGGGAGTATGTAGTTTTCAAACTTAATGTTAAGCTACCATATCCATCATGAGATTTTAACGTCTGCTCACTCAATCATAAAAAAACAAATAATTGAAAACCAAAATAAGGAAGGGCAATAGAAGAATGAAAAGAATAAAACTTTGACACTTAATTATTCATGCAACTGGAAACTTTTAACTAGTAAGAGAAAAAACTTTACGTTAATTCTACATCACCTGATTATTCTAAAAAAGACGATATTTGAAGAATCTATTGGCATGCCCATCGATCATTAAACTACGCTATCACCATAATCTCCTAGCTTTAACTCTAATCTTCAAATTCTAAATCTTCATAATCTTCATCACCATTATTGAATGTACTAATTGCTTCATATTTATTAACCTCCGGCAATTGATTGTCGTCGTTGTTGGTAATTATTTGATCATTATCAGGAATACTTGCTAATACAGAATCAATTAATTCATCAACTTCTTCCTCCATCTAACCCCTTTATTCTTTTTTTCACCTCTTTGATTTTGCAGATGACGTATATATCCTTGTCTTTGCTACTTTTCTTGTACTCATGATCCGGCAATAAATATTCTTTCATGAGCAACTTAGCATCTTTTTCTATATCATTTACATACTTTAAACTACTCTTATATCCAATTGTGATATTCTTTTTTGATCCATCTCTAATTGGATCACTTCTTTGGCTTTGCTTTTTGGTTGAATTCTTCAATCTCTTCAAGCGCGAAAGAAAGTAGCGTGTTTTCTCCGCCGAACCCACCATAATCTCCCATGGCTCCGAGTCTTCAAATAGATCTGCTACATTAATAAAATCTCTAGGTGGAAAAATTCCGTGGAGCACAAAATTGTTGAGATACTTCATCAACTCTTCATCGATGGGGTGGAATCGAAAACCTTGCTTTGATTTGCATGAAGGCATTCTATATATATTTGTTTTGTTGCGTATATGTAAAAAAAAAAAAAAGATAATAGAATTTGGTTGAAGCTAATGTTCGATGTGAAGAGGTTTATATAATGGGTTAACAAAGCATAATCCATCTAGTTTTGAGATAATACATGATTAGGCACTACAAAAGAAAAACGGCTAAATTGTGGCAGATTATTTATGGGGATTATAAGAAACACCCACTACACATTTATTTTGTAGCGCTTATGTTAACTCCCGCAAAATAATTATTTTTAGGGCGGTTTAACTCTGGAGGTTGTAAAAGCCCCCACTAAACTTTCAATTTGTGGCGTGTGTTTCAACCTCCCCAAAGTTCTTCTTGTTATGACGATTTCGTTGTGTAGGGTTTCGCACTACAAAAAATCTGAATGATCCTAATGATTTATTTTGGGTGTAGTGACGATTTATAATCATCATAATGAGCATAAAATGGAGGTTTTCAACGTTGTCACAAATCCGTCTACTATTAATATTATTTTGACGGTTTTAAGAGAACCGTCATAAAATGCTTGCATACTTAATTAACAGTGATTTTTATAATTTGTATTGTGGCAGTTTCAAACAGTCATAAAATAAATATTTTATATGATCTATTATAATTGCATAATATTTTGATAATTTCACCCTACACAATTAATTATTCTATAATACCAATTTTCAAGAATAATTCAATTTTTTGAAAATTTTTATTATTAAAATAAATATATTTCATAATAACGTATTCGGTATATATTATTATATTACAAAAAAAAATATTGGGAGAAAAGTTGGTGGTTGATGGTGTTTAAGAGAAATTCGTTACTTTGAATAACATTTTGCCCTTAATAAATTACTCACGGTAATGACTCTCTGCCCATGTAATGTCGCATACTATACTCAAAAGTTTGTGTGACCGACATCACGTGTCCGCAATAAATATTGAGCGAGCCACAAGTCATAACTCACTACTAAGCGTATTGAACTATATCGAGTACAAACATCCCAAACACTATTGCAACCAACTAATCACAATATGCATTTATGATCATTATCAAAACATACATATCGACTTCACTCTAAATATACCTTTATCCCAAAACATCCATTTCATTCGCCTCTCAACCCCAATTCTACCATCTCCATAGATTACCAATTGTAATCTCTGCTCAGAGTGACAACGACATTTGATGGGTTCGGACCATTAGACGAGAAGGCACTAGTGGAGTATATAAAAGCTACTTTAATTTTTTGATTTCAATTTTTATATCAAATAAACTGACTGTCCAATAACTCGATAACGAATTGATGAATAATCATTAAGCCAGAACGAATCAAAATGATATAATATTGGGTCGTTAGGGGTTCAACACATATAAGAATCGATAATAGATAAGTTAAATCGTTTACACAAAATGAATCGAATCTCAACTCAACTAATTGGAAAAAAAAAAGCACCAAATTTTTTTTCTCTATTTTGATTTGCATCTGAGACATCATGGTTCTCAACCCAATACAACAACCATTTTTCTTATTTTCCTATTGAAGTGGATGGCAACGAAGATAAATATGGGTTGAGTGATGACAGAGGCATAAATAAGAGTTCACTTTGCAAATAAACATGATAACTAATCGTAGATTATAAACAATGACATAATAGGATACAAATATAAAAGAGACATCAAAAGTTATCAAATAAATTATTTCAATTTTTAAAATGTGCTTCTATTAAATTAAAATTAAAACTTAATAAAAAAAAAAGAGGAAAACATAAGAAAACATAGATGTTGTTTTTCCCTCCTTTTATGTATTGTTTTTCCCTCTAAATTTCCACCTCCCCCTCCATCTTCCCACCATCCCCTATTTTCCCATTTTCTTGGTGAAAAACTTCCCCAAAAGTTTCACAAAGCCTTGTCCCTAATTGTAGTAGTAATGTCTTTACAACAAATTGGTCATGTGTATTTTTCGCAATTT
Organism: Capsicum annuum; assembly: GCF_002878395.1. NCBI lineage: Eukaryota > Viridiplantae > Streptophyta > Magnoliopsida > Solanales > Solanaceae > Capsicum > Capsicum annuum. The sequence goes on from NW_025891172.1 coordinate 14,806, forward strand.
TTATTTTTGACATTGTTTCGTTTCGATTTTTCTTGTATCACTGCTGTTACATTAATAACTAATGGTTTAAAGAGACTCTACAATGAAAAGTTGAAGCCACTGGAACTTACTTACCGCTTGATTTTGCATCTTCGACTCTGGTGAGTGGATGAAGAAGCATATCGCTTATGTCTTAATAGTAGTACTTTCAACAACCTTATAGATGTTAAACTTGTGTTTGTGAATGCTTCTTTTTGTTTGTTGTCACAGACGGAGAGCGATTTTGATGCCAAGCCTACGGTCATGCTTTTGGGTCAATACTCGACAGGAAAAATTACTTTTATCAAACACTTGCTAAAGTGCAATTATCCAGGTTAGTACTGACCAATTTCTGTATATTTATTAAATACCTGTCATTTGTTACTAATGTTGATTCTTTTGTTTGTTCTTTTCTTATCTCTTTTGGTTGAAATAGGAGCACACATCAGACCAGAGCCAACAACCAATTGATTTATTGTGGTTACAGTTAGTACCGTCCAATTTCTCTACCTTTGTTCCATATGCTTTATGTCTTTGGTTAAAGATATATAGATCCTATTCTAATTGTAGTAATCACAGTAGTAGTAGTAGTAAAACTAATAGTTCTTTGCAGTCATTTGCTTCTAATAAGGTTTTCTCGGCAATACATCAGCGACACAATTTGATTGTACATTGTTTAAGGTAGTGGTTTTGCAGTTTTAGTGTCTTATGGTGATTTTTTGCTTTGTCTGGTCCAGATGAAAGAAGCATTCCTGGCAACACTATTGTTGTTTAGGCTAACTTTTTTATCACTGATTTGACAAAGTTTGGTGGAGCATTTTTATCAAAATTTGAGAGTTCCCGGTTGCTACATTCTGTGAGTCAATGTCTAGCAATTCCTTTTACATTATCATTCTATGCATCGTAATTCAATAATTAGTCTAATTATTTTTATTACTTCATAGTTCCTTGACCATATTTCATTTGTGGACACTCCTGAAGTTTTATCGGGAGAGAAGCAAAACTATCATGAGATATCCCACCTGTGCAGCATAAATGAATTATAAGTTGTTGTGGTCATTTGATCAATGTTGCCTATGCTCCACTTGAACTGATCATCCATTTAATATTTTAAATTCACAGTTTCGATTACGAGTTTCTTTTGTCCAGACTTCGTATATATGTTTAGAAATATCCTAAATATCTATAATTATTCTATTGTAAACTTAATTATTTCTTTTTGTCTATATTAACTTGAAGTCGATGAAGGAATTCAATTTCAAATTTTGAATCCACCTATGACTTTGATACTAGTAGATGAGTCTTTTGAGTATATACGTACTCAGTGGTGGATCCAGAAATTTTCTTCAGGGGGGTCGAAAAATAAAAATATAAATGTGTGAATAAGCCAACAAAATATAATTTTAAGGGACATAATAGTATATAGTCTATCAATATAAAATAGTTAAACTTATATTTTAAAGTTTTTTTTTAGGCTTATATTTTAACTTATTTTAAAGTTATTTTTTTTTGATATAGCAGGTGAGGTATGTAGTCTTTTTTTTAATAACTGTAGGCTTCTTCTTTTTTGTTCTGTAGGCGTCCAGTTGTAGGTTTCAGTCTACTTTTTTTAAAAAAGCAATTTTTTTAATAACTGTAGGCTTCTTCTTTTTTGTTCTGTAAGCGTCCAGCTGTAGATTTTAGTCTACTTTTTAAAGAAAAGCAACCTGATGGGGATTGAACCCGCAACCAACCCTGAAGTAGCACCCCAAGAAGTAGAGATTGTACCACTGAGCTATCCAACAATCTTGTGTCAGGTGGTTCAAAATTAATATATGTACATAAATAAAGATTTTCTACCTTATATATACAACGTAATTTTTTGTCGAGGGGGTTCGGGTGAACCCCCCTCGCCACTATGTAGGTCCGCCCCTGTACATACTACTTGTTGGCTTAGACTTTTTATCCTCTGTCAACATATGAATACTTGTGTTGTGGTTACTTTCATGTCCTTCCGTCCTTACAGAGTTCCATAAGCTACTATTTTCATGAATAATAAGGTACAGATTTTGCAGATATAAATTATTCTCTACACGTACAAGTTGCCACCATATGTCGTTGTTTTTCGTATTTGTTATATTTTTCTCACTATCTCACTTACAACAACAATATACCCAGTACTCTCAGAATCTCACTTGAATGAAAGAATAAAGTTGAAATTTAAAAATGTATATTTGTTTGGGACATAATGAGGGTACAATTATGGCCAGAATGAAATTACGAAAAGAAGTTTGATCATATTTGGTCGGGAACATTTCTTGAATAAAGGCTGAATCTTTTGTGACATTGCTAATCCAATCCTTTACTCATCCATATCAGATGATTCCACAGTTGGGAATTTCCCACTAAAGGAATTGAAGAAATTGAGCCCAATGCCAACTAAAGAAGTTATTGGATGCATCCGCAATGTCTCATTGATCGATGATGCATCATATGTATGGAGGATCTGCCAAATCAGATTCATCAATAAGGAAGTCTTGTCCAAGGTGTGTCAATTTTTGCCTGTATTTTCCTTAGAATTTCTGGATTTATAGATACAACAACATACCATAGTGTAATCTTTTAAGTGGAGTTTGGGGAGGGTGATATTTTCTTATTTCTGTTGTTTCATATTTTATCACGACTTTGTTTACTGTCCTTTTATCCTGAGCCCGGAGTCTATCAGAAACAACCTCTCTACTTCTTGGGAGGTAGTGGTATGGACTGCGTACATCTTACCCTCCCTAGACCCCACTGTGGAAATACACTGGGTATGTTGTTTATTATTGTTGGATATATATAGTTGACCCCACCTAATTTGGATTTGAGGTGTACTTGGCGTTATGATTATGATTTGGAGCTGTTTTTTGGTTTGTAAATGGACGTTGAGAGCTGTTAGTTGTTTGTATAATGAATTTGATCAATTTGGGATTTCATCCACTAATCTTGCAAGATTTGATTTTTATTCCTTTTAAGGTGTAGTTGTAATTGGAGATGGACTTTGAAGGAACAATAATTGTGCTGTTTTCAATTATAATTTGTTATGATGCTGGCTTGGGGCTTTCATGTTCCTCTACTATTTGCTACCTCAGCATGTCTTTTTCTTTGTTTCTCTTTTTTACCTTTTTGGTTTTTCCACTTTTATTAGATGGTCTATTTGTTAATTATGGGCATTTATCTGTTGTAATTTTCACTTCTTGGGATTTTTTTTTTCTGTTGAAGTGTGGGACTTGATAGATGGATTTGGTAGTCCTTTTCATCTGTTCCCACAGTGTTATTGTCTTTCTGGTTGAGAGATATTTGTAAAGGAAATTCTTGATGATAATTAGAGATCTCAGTCTTTTGGAAACTAATTTGAAGGATATGGGCTCTCTACTGTACACATGTAGAACCTTGGTTTGTTTCTATGCCCCTTAGTAAATCATAAAAGTTTTCTTGGGTAAGATAGCAAATCATAGTAGTTACTTTACTTACACTTATCTTGTGTTTCTTTGAAGGGTTTGGCCCTTCTCCGGACCTTGCACATAACGGAAGCTTTAGTGCACCGGGCTGCCCCTTTTCTGTTTTGTGTTTCTTTGAATGTTCTTTCAGCAGTAAAATCATTGAGTAGCTATGTTTCTCTAACTCTTCAAAAATATCGCCGTCATCTACGTGTAGGATCTTCCAAAAGTTGTGGCTTTTTGAATGATCCAACATGATACATAGCATTTTTGGAAAGTCCAATCTACGTAGTTAAGTAGTATCCTTCATGTCTCTATGCTCCTTCTATATCGTTTGCTGAAATAATTTTTTAACTTCTTTTCTAAATATAAAGTTCACTTGAACAGCAATATAACATCTAAGCTGATTGTGGCATGCCTAAGAACTTCTTCATTGCCTTACAATTAAGTTCTTTCTTCTGTTCTTCAGATGGAAAGTATATCTGAGGATACAACTATTGCAGACCGTAAGCAGATACCCTTCAATAAATTCCTCCCAACTCTTAGGTCTGGAGTGTGGTCTGATATTGGAGGCTGTTGTGATATGGAAGATACTCAAATCTGTATTGCAGACATGGCTAAGAACTTTGGTCATAGTATTCGTGGTGAGGAATCTATCTCCTTCTATGGAGTAAGTTCTTTAAACTTGTTGAGCATCACGACCATTTATACTTGACTATTTACTCAATATACTAGTATGTGTATTTATATCTTTCCGAAATATTAGATTTGTATTGTTGAGCTCAATAGGACTAAGAATCTTCACCTGTGTGGCCGTGTAGCATAGGATCTCACACTTGGACCTGCAGGTATAAGAAGCTTATCTTATAAGTTCCCCATTAGGACCATGCATAATGTCTAATACTTGTTTTTAATTTAGAATCACTCTACGCCTTTATATAGAATAAGATTTCCATAGGAGAAGTGGAGGAGAACTAGAGATAATAAGCCAAGTTTTCTATAAATTCTTTACTTATCTAGTATCTGATATTATTCGATCTCTGATGCAAATTGTTTTAGTGACAGGTCTTTGATGGTCATGGTGGGAAGGGAGCAGCACTCTTTGTACGTGACTGCTTACCAAGAATCATAGTTCACATGTGTTAATGAAAGTCGAGGAGTAGAAGAGGAAAGCTAGTTTTGAGAGGTATGCGTGCTATTAATTTGGGCTCATCTTTTTTTTTCTTGCTCATCTTTGATCATGAATTTTTAATTCAGATATGAAGATATTCCACCATTCCTTACACACTGTTACATCTTCACAATATTATTAGCTCACATCAAAATGATTTTGGAATCAAAAGGAACAAATTCTGAACAAAAATCACTGAATTTTGAATGGCCACGAACTTGATCCTCTATAACTTGTCTACACTTGGTCATGGTTGGAGTGCTGATTATCTTCATGAAAATTTGACAGGGAGCATTTTACCTCAAAATTAAATGTTTTGGTAAAGAACCCAAATTAGTCTATATCTATATCTATATTTATAATCTATAATATATTAAAAGTGTGAAGACCCTTAGAAAAATGATTTGAACTTTTTACCCTTCATTAAAAGACTCTTCTTTAGACAAAACTGTCTTTTCACTATTTTTTTTATTATATTAACTAGACTTCCTAAAATATATGGGACTCCTAAAATATATGGTAGGAGAATTAATTAATATTTTCCTTTCTACTAGACTTCCAAAAATATATGAGACTCTCAAAATATATGGTAGGAGAATTAATTAATATTTTCTTTTTTACTGTTCAATTAGAAAAATACACTTAAAATAGATAGGACTCTATTAAGGAAATACTTCTATAAATATTGAGATGTACGTTAACTAAAGAACAAACCGGTTTACCTATTGGGACAATATGATTAATGCTCATCTAACTTGATTCGATTGCATGTCTAGATGGTGGATGCATGATTTTCTAACCCTCAACTTCTTCACTATTTTTGTCAACATAATAGAATTCAACATGTGTATACATATATCTTCTTTGTTTTCATTAAAAATCATTCTTTAAGGTCAAAATTTTCGCTCAGACAAGAATTATTTGGATCAAAATCGAAGCTTTGTGATCACTATTATATTTTTTTTTATAGTTTACAGGTCGTAGATGAATATCGGTTGGCGTTGAAGAATTCTTGTGTAAAGGTTAGGTTTTAGTTGTATTGTCTTGATATTTTTATTATCTTATTATTTTATTTTAATTTACAGATGGTAGATGAATGTGGATCGGCTTTGAATTATTTTTTTTAGGTAAAGGTTACGTTTAATTGTATTATCATAATATCTCTATTAGCTTGTTATTTTGTGGTAGTTTATAGTTCGTAGATGAATCTCGATCGACTTTGAGAAATTTTTGTGTGTAAAATTTAAGTTTAATTGTGTTGTTTTGATATCACTTTTATCGTATTATTTTGTTGCAGTACAGGTGATAAATAAATGTTGGTCGATTTTGAGGAATTTTCTTATGTAAAGGTTAAGTTTAGTTGTATTATCTTGATATCTCTATTGTGGTATTATTTTATTATTGTTTATAGGTGATAGATGAGTGTCAGATGATTTTGAAAAAAAATTGTGTGTAAAGATTAGATTTAATTTTATTATTTTGATGTCTCTATCATTGTATTATTTTGTTTCAATTTACAGATGATAGATGAATGTCGATCGACTTTTAAAAATATTTTTTGGTAAAGATTAGGTTTTATAAATAAATTCTCCATCTTTACATACTCAAAAGATATTAAATTTAATTATTATATTCATCTTTATTATATAAACAAATATCCTATTTAGTGTAATATTTGAACTTATTCAAGTAAGTTACACGTGCAAGGCGCGTACACCTCAACTAGTTAACCTAAAAGTAAGTAGTGAATACCGAATAGATGAAAATTTAACTATAAAAGGAATCCTTTACAGTCATGCTATATTAACCTCCGGCAATTGATTGGGTTCGTTGTTGGTAATTACTTGATCATTATCAGGCATACTTGCTAATACAGAACCCATAAATTAGATCATCAACTTCTTCCTCAACCATCTCATTTAGTAACCCCCTTATTCTTTTTATAAGTTAGACGTGTCACAATCATGAGGAAATCGAACATTAATTTTTAAACCGGTAAAAATGTATTTGTCACCAAATTAATCTATTTTAAAGTAACATAACGACAACAACACCAATAACAAGTTCATAATTAGTCACAGGTTTTTGGTTCAAGTATTCGGAAGAAAGATGTCGTCTTAAGTAAGAAGCACTTCATCTTCTGAAAGTGAAAATTTTCTATGCGAATCAGGATTAGTTGAGCCTAAAGGTGTCAAGTGGGTCGGGCTGGGGTAAATCGGAATCGGCCCATTTAGTTTAACCGGGTTGTGGGCTGGTTCCGGTCCGGGTTGGGTTAGGTGAGCCGGGCCGGGTCGATTTCGGGTTCAACGGTAAAAATGTTGAAAACAACCCTGAACCGGCCCACTTAACCCAACCCGGTTAAACCCACCTAAACCCGGTCAAACCTAGTTAAAAACCGGTCAAACCCATTTATAAGAAATGAAAAATCCAATATATACTACATACACTACAATTATATACACTTCAATATACACTATATACACTACAATTATACAATATATATTTTTTAAAATATATATAAACAATTACACATATATACGTATCATTCAATATATAATTGTATATGACTATACATACTACTTTAAATAAAACATATACTATAAATCTACAATAGTACAATATATATATATATACACTACAATATATATATATAGAGAGAGAGAGAGAGAGTTATATACTAATTGATAAAACATATACACATTTATACGTTAAATATATACGCTTATAGAAGATATATACACATATATACGCACCATTCAATATAGATGTACTGCTTTAAATAAAATATATACTACAATATACATATATATATATACAACAATATGTATATATATATAATTACATACTAATTTATAGAACATATGCACTTGTATACATTAAAGATATACGTCTATAGAAGATATATACACATATATACACACCATTCAATATATATATACTACTTTAAATAAATTATATACTACAATATATATATATATATATACTTATATACTAATTTATAAAATATATACACTTGTATACATTAAAGATATAAGTCTATAGAAGATATAATATATACACATATATACGCACCATTCAATATATATGTACTACTTTAAATAAAGTATATATATATATACTTA
>NW_025891172.1:22674-42101 GCF_002878395.1 Capsicum annuum
AGATATAAGTCTGTAGAAGATATAATATATACACATATATACGCACCATTCAATATATATGTACTACTTTAAATAAAGTATATATATATATATATATATATACATTGATTTGAATGAAGAATTAATAGAAGACGGAATCACTGAAATCTTGTTTCGTCTTCACTAGGAACTTGAGTAAGGAGTAGACCCTTTTATTTTGGGATTTTCTAGAGTTTTAAAACGACAACTCCTTTCCTTATTTGGTGGACCTACTTGAGCCGGATGAAAGGACACTTTCACGTCCGATTTTGAAATACTTACATACTAATTTATAAAACATATACACATGTATACGTTAAATATACACGTCTATAGAAGATATATACACACCATTCAATATATATGTACTACTTTAAAATTAAATAAATTATATACTACAATATATATGTATTACAATATATAGATAGTTATATTATACTAATTTATAAAACATATACACTTGTATACGTTGAGTATATACGTGTATAGAACATATATACACACCATTCAATATATATATACTACTTTAAATAAAATATATACTATTCTACAGTATACATTTATATATACTACAATATGTATATATATAGTTATATACTAATTTGTAAAACATATACACTTGGATACATTAAATATATACGTTAAATATACATGTGTATAGAAGATATATATAATTATATACAAAACATATACTACTTAGTATAATAAATTAATAATACTTGATATTTAATTAATGAATATTGAATTTTATTGATTGCAAAATGATCCAAAATTTATAATTTACATGAATAAAAAATCTACAAACTATGCATCATTTTTTCCAACTCATCCATGTTAATATTAATGGGAAATTGCATAGGATAGTTAAAGTCAATGGGGAAAAACCCATGCATAGGGCTTGATTCTGCTGAGTTCTCCCACGAAGTCATAATTTCTTCAAATTTCTGCTTGTCGTTCGGCGGTTCCATTCCTTGATTTCTTCTTTCTACTCTAATCCAATCTCTGAGGCAAACTAGAACATTCATTGCATTGCTTCCCAATGAGTGATGGTTGTCTCCAAATTGTTGTCGTCCCTAACTAAAGGCGCTCTCTGATGCAATGATTGACATTGGAATGTTCAAGATATCTCTAGCTAATCTTGAAAGCACAGGATATTGTGATTCATTATTCCTCCAATCCAACGTGTTGATCCGTCGTCTGCGATCCTCTGGCGGAGACCGAAGATAATACTTAAGCTCTTCCCGATAAGTTGATGTGTAAGCTCCCACGTCAACACTGTTCCAACAGGGTAAATCATAAAAGAAATCAGGAAAACCATAATGTGCCGGCCTTTTAGAAAATGATGGCACCTCAGGAGGATGAGGAGGGACAGTTGGACTAATATGCGTCGGTACAGCTAAATCAACTAAATCAACATAGTGGTTATATAATTTATCTATGTAAGCATTCGCATCAGACGTAGTCGTCCACAAATCAGGTTGTACTTGTTCAGAATCATTGTTAGTATTTATTTCTAAGTTACGATAAATAAGAGTACTAAAATGGCACTTAGTATGGTATTTAATGCACGGATTTAGCATAGCACCAACCAAGAAAATAGGGAGAATCGGGAAAAAATATTTTTTAAATTTAGTAAACATGGCACCAACAGCATTTTCATAACCTTCTTTATTTTTATATTTTTTGAGCAAACCAAAAATATCGATTATATATCCCAAAATATTACAAACAGTAGGATAATAAGCACTGAAAAATTCAACCGTAGCTAAATAAAATTTTTCCAAAAACTTAACAAAATCATTAATTACAACCCAATCAGAATCAAGTAGCATGCAATCGGTAGAATCAGCAAATGAACCACAATGTTGGTTAAAAGCTAATGTAATAGGAACTCTATATTTATAACAAGTTTTTAAAAAATCATACGTAGAATTCCATCTAATATCAATTTCCTCAGGCATCAATATCGATGCAAGTTCATTTTCTTGACATTTAACTTTAAATTCTTTAATTCTCGATCTACAATTATTTCCTTGTATAAAACCAACTGCAAGACGGATTTTTTCAATATAAATCTCAAAAAGCTCAAGACCATCTTTTACAATTAAAGTCTATATATGACATGCACACTTAATATGAAAAATTTCAGGTAACGGCGGTGATAGCTTAGATTTTAACTTTGTTATAGCAGTCTTGTTGTTAGAAGCATTATCAAAAGCGATACATAAGATTTTATTTTCGATACCATAAAATGCTGCAACTTTATGTATCGAGTCAGCAATAAATTGTCTAGTATATTTACGATCTTCATCATATAAAAAGGCAAGAATACGTTTTTGCATCACAAAATTACTATCCATCCAGTGACAAGTAATGGTTAAATAATCATTTTTATTTACAGCACGACCAAGATCAGAAGTTAGGGATATTCTACATTGAATATTTTTTAACAATGTAGATAAATAAAAACAATATTGTGAATGAAGTCTAAAAATATCAGACCGACAAGTACTTCTAGGAATACCATTAAACATAGGATTATAAATTGATTGAATATAATGAATAAAAGCATCAGAAGAAGGAAAACTAAAAGGCAAACAACCTACAACTACCATTTTTGCTATTTCTTCTCGGTCCCTCAATTTATTATACTTCTTCGTTACGTGACCGGTTGTTGGGTCCATTCTAGTTTGTGTGGGCTCACCAACAGCCTCACCACCTTGTGCAATTTTTAACTCTCTTTCATGGTCTTCAGCTAAATGTCTCATTAACGTACCCGTAACCCCCTTGCTTGCCTCCTCTTTTATGTTTATATATTTTTTGACAAATATTGCATTGCACCTCAGTATCTGATATACATTCAAAAAATTTCCATGCAACACTAGTTTGTTTACGAGCTCTTAGGGCACGGGGAGGACAGAGAGGGAGATTAACCGATTCGGATCTAACGTTAGCATTTCCTACTTCGGGTGTCTCACCAATATTTTCATCATCTTCATCTAAATCAACCGCATCTACTTCATTTTCTTCTTCTATACCGTAATTTTCCTGAACTTCTAAATAATCCATATCATGAGCACCTACACCTATTTCTTCCTCAAAAGGTTGACTAAGTGGTACCGGAGGCGAAGGCACACGGGTATATATAGTACTTGAAGTACCTCTACCACTAGTAATTCGCTTTTTGCTACCACTACCACTTGCGGGACAAAATTTTTTGACAGTTTTACCGAGGTTTCTTAATTTATCCATAGTATAAATCAAACTAAAAAATATTCAAAATACACAAAAAGTAATAAGAATAAATATTCAACAATTAATACACTAATTATAAATTAAAAGTAAGAGATGGAACGAAAATACCAAATTTTGGAAGTATCGAAGGTTGCGACTTTAGAAACTTCCACACGTACTTAGTAATCGCAAAATTAAAAAAATTAAAGTGAGCACTTTAGAAATTAAGTATATAGAATATTTGAGAATTGAGAAATGAGATTTGAGAGAGAATGAGATTTGAGAGGATGAAAAATTGTGTGGAAAATGATTTGAAAGTGTAGGGTATTTATAGAATTTTTTTTGGGATTAAAAAATAATTTTAAATAAAAAAAACTTTTTTTTTTATATTTGGGCCCAAACTAGCCGTTATAGCCATTGGGCCAACGGCTAGTTTGGCCCAATTTTCCAAAATCTAAAAAAAAAAAAATTGAATGAGCTTATCCGGGCTTATCTGAGCCAGTTAACCGGCGGGCCCTAACCGAGTTGAGTTCGATCCGGGTTAACCAGGCCGAAATTCAAAATCCAATCGGACTGGGACCCGAGCCCTTAAAGCCCTTAGGCTTACCGATTTGGGTCAAACTGGTCCGATTTCCTTTAGTGAGCCGGTTCGGGCCGGTTAAAATCGACCCGTTTGACACCCCTAGTTGAGCCCTAAAGTGAATTCCAACATCAATCAAGTAAGGAAAAAATCCAAGTAGCATCTCTAAACGCAAAAAGATACTTGAAATATGTATATAATTATATATTGGCGTGAAATTTAAATTTAGTACGACGCTTCACTATTACTAAAGGTTACACAAAAAGCTAATTACTAAACTAATTTTTACACCTAAATCAAACCCTAATCTTTGGCATGCTTTTCTCATTCATAGGAATGTTTCTCGAGAATACTTCAATTGAGAGTAGTCTTGGCACCACCTCTGGGCGAAAGGTTGTGAAGGAAAATGAGGCCAGGTAGACCTGTTTCTGTCATGACCCGAACTGAGGCCCTAGCCGCAACGGGTATCCCGAACCATGAATGCTCGAGAGACCCCTTAACTTGTAATCATAATCATAACTCATCTATTATCAAATGTGGAGAGAAAAATAAGCCAGAATAGCCTAGCAAGTTTCCAATTAAAAAAAGGGGACAAGTGGGTCCCACAAACTTGTCCCTAAAAAAAACCAAGTCCCTTAAATAACTAGGATAGTTTTGGGACAGCTACGTTAGTTGTCTGAACAACTTCGCGCAGTTGTTAAACTACTTCTCTTAGTTGTCGAACAACTACGCCTAGTTGTTGAACAACTTGCATAGTTGTTGAACAACTTTGGTAGTTATTGAACAACTTTGCAAAGTTGTCGAACAACTACCAAAGTTGTTCTACAACTGGGACAAGTTGTTCGAACGGAAAAACTTAAAAAAAAAACTCAAAAAAAGTTTATTCCTCCTACCTAATTTAAAAAACTTGGAGGACTCCTACTTAATTGGACAACTTATTTGTCCTTTTTAATCCAAAGTCCCAAATGTGGAAGTAAACTGAAAACATGGTAGTTCTATTATTTTAACTTAATCAATGCAGAACATAAGTTCACCAGAAACCCAAAACCATCCATAACGCATCTACGAAGTCTATATTGAACTGATAACAACAATCTGTCTAAAACTGGGACAAGGCCCCCGATCGGACCACGAACTAAATACAAATGAAATCAACACATGGAAAAAGTCCTTCCGAAATAAGGGAGGCTCACCAACTTCAAATATCTGACAACGATCTACTGATTAGTGGGACCACGAGACTAGGCCTCAGAACCTGAGATATTGGGGGTCAATACACAATGTACTGGTACATAGAACAATTCAAAAAATAATATATATTTTTATATAACATAGGTGAGAGCATTTCATAAAAACATGCCAGCATAGAATATTTGAAAACATATGGGCATAATTTGATGAACTTCAAAACATCTTCTTGAAATCATGACTCAACTCTGCATTTCTCTGTTGAGTTAGATAGTACACCCTATAATCTATAATGTCACGGGCTATATAGGATCCGCCCTTGACTCGGCAGCTAAGCCTCAAACTCAAGTTTACCGCAAGGGCTGCAATCTCTGCATCTCTACCACTCCATAAGGCCATCGCCAATGTATAATCACCTATTTCAGGGCAACATAAAACCTGTATCAGCAAATCACGGTGGGCAATGAGTTATCTAAACTCGATCCTTCTTCGGTTGACCATCTAACTCTCTTTAATCCCAATTTTAGACTCCTAAAAATCATGTTTTCTTCTTATAAACTAATTCTCTCTTATTCTGTTTAGGGCACATTATAACAGAGTATTGTCATACCCAGAATTGCAAGTCCTTCATTTCATACCACAACATCTCTATTGCCCTTCTTATTTCAAAGCGTATTATTGACCATCCAAAAGATTTAAAAATCAGACGAGAGTTCATACTTCAAAAGCACATGAAACAAAACATTTTCTTTCTTCAATACTTTATCTACGGTGGTCATCTCTTTTATCAATTACATGCAAATCTCTATTGGAAATATGAACATTTATAAATCAAGGAAAAACACCCTCTCATTTAATCATAAAAATAGTACAATTCATACATGATAGTAAGCCTTCAAACTCAAGCTTTTAGCTATCCGTATAATCAACCTATAACATGTAAAAACAAAGGGTTCCATAATAAGAGAGGGAATTACATGAATCATGCTCTCATTTAACTTCTCAAACTTAATATCACATGAACACATGAAAACATTTTGAATCTAGGGTAGAACACCACTATTTCTACAAGACTTTCTCATAAAATAGGATTTTCAATGCAAGTTTATCAATTCTTTCAAAACCCTATTCGTATGCATAAATATATACTCTTTATAGCTTGTTTAAAATAGTAAATCTATGCCTATGATGTATAGGATAGTATCACGTGACTTTAAAGATGAATAACTCATGAAGAAATTGTCTCTTAAAGCTTACAAGTCCAAACCCTAGGTTTTTTTTCTCTCCTTGTGCTTAAGGAAGATGAACTAGGGATTTGTGAGTGTTTAAGAGTGAATAATGACCCCAACTTCATCTATAGATGTTAAGGGACAATTAGGAAACATGAAAATACTTTGTTTCCCTTAAAATAACACAAAAACGGAGCACTTTTGGCATGTGCAATGACCCAGGTAATGCCCAGTAGATCGCCCAAGCCAAGGCGGGCGTCATATGGCTAATTGCCCAGCCCTTAAGTGGGCGTCGTATGGACAACCGCACACCCTTTCCAGTGTCCCTTTGCAATTTGTCAGGCAACGTATAACCCTTTTCATAGCCATTACTTTTCACTCGGGTATCAGATTAAGGCGAAATTGGTATTGTGGGAAAGCTAATTCAATTACTCCCTCCATTTAGTTTTAGTTGGCCGTCTTTCTAAAAATATTTATTTCAATTTAGTTGTCCCTTTGATGAAATCAAGAGGATTTTATTATGTTCTTTCAACACTTCCGTTCGACATTAAATGACTAAACAAAGTGTATTTATTCAAATTTATATTTTTAAAGCATAATTAATAAGGCTAATTTGGTAAAATAAACACCTAATTAATATTTTCTTAATGGGTGTACCAAGTCCATAGGGGCCAACTAATTCGAAACGAAGGGAGTATCTACAACTTGGTGGGTCTTAATATGCAAAATTATAAGTACATCAAAAGTTATACACATTCAAAGTAGACCCTTGTAGAGTCGAATAATAAACTTTGGACGAATCAAAGTCTCTTAGCTCAACTTTGTTCCATGTGATTCCTATGAACATTTTTCACCCCGAAAGTACTTCATATTCAAGGACAAAGATCATGACACATGAATTCAAAAGTAAATCATGGGATTATAGTTTGCACACGTAAGAACGACACTTCAAAGTCTAGCCCAAAAGTTTGGGGTGTCATATTGTCTCCCCCTTGGGATCATTCGTCACCAAATGATGGGTAGGAACTTGTTGAAGCTCTAAAATTATGGAATAAAGAATGTAACCTCGCATTGAACATTTTTCCACGACAAAATATGCAAAGGTATCAAAAGAGCTTCATGATAACCCCTAGTGAATCGTGTAAGCACGAGTGTGAGATAATAAGGATTGACATAGAGATGACCTTGCACGTAAGTTCTAGGATCATAATCATCACAACATATGGTATGAGTTTATTTGGTGATCATAGATTTGATTTACATCGGTACTAATCATGAAATTTTTTTTGCGGGAGATAGGAATAGAAGCATTCTCTACCTTAAAGGATACAACAAATAGACTTAAACTTAGAGACACTACTCGTCTATGCCCCAAACAATAAATAACATACTTCATCATTTCAATATTACAACTCTCCCATCATACATCCAACCACAAGAGTTTGAGTCCCACCACATAGCACATTGGTTTGCGATTTCATCAATCACAATATCCAACCCTATCATTACTACACCTACTTCATGGATCTCCCCACTAAGACCAGCAAATTCAGCTACTCTCACAAAGCTTTTCGCTATATATCTCCTCCTAACTATTTCACACAACAAAAGTTCATCTCCTTCTTTCCCCCTTCACCTATAACCTTACCTCGAGAATTATATCAAAAAAATTTCACATTCAAGAACATTTAATCCCCTACCTAACACACTACTATGCTTCCACAACCACCATCATACTAATATAAGGGGGGTCATTGAGGGACCTGAGTATAAGCATCTTGAAAAGGAGTAACACAATTCGATTATAACATATGACTATTGCATTACTCAAGGTGGGGCATGAGGTGAAGATATGAAGTACTTTATATATCAAGTGTCTGGATCATAAGAACCATAATTATGGAACTTGAATACTTAGAAAAATTGGATTTCTAAGACATCATTGCTTCTAGTTTGGAGGTCGGAACATGACATGACTTACATAGAGAACTCAAACCTTAGACATAGGTAGGACTTGAATACATAAGACATTGGTAGAATGACCTCTTAAATTGAAGTAAGAGGAGCTCGCTTTAATAGGAATAGATTTATCATGACTCCTCTCTAAAACTTGCCACCATGAGAAAATTTGAGAACTACCTTAGTTCGTCATCTCCCCCTTAATCAAAGTCACACTCCTGAACTTGAGGATATAACCTCTCATCAAATCTATACCCACAACTCTCAACAGGAAGAGGGGTATCACCATGCATATAGATGCTAGACTTCCCTCAATAATATTAATGTAAAGATACTAAATTCTTTCTAGGACATCCCCTTCAAGGACACTAATCATAACTTTCTCCAATCTCTAAAGTCATCGACTTATGACTAACATTATAATGGGCATGGACATCCATTCTTCTAAACACTTAACACTCCACCTTCAATTCTTTAGAATCTACCATACACCTTCTCATGTGAAGTACTAATTTACAACTACTAAAGAAAAGAAAGTTAAGGAGGTAAAGTCACATAATAGAGATAGTCAATCTTAATCTTATATTATAACCCATTACGATCTTATCTACATATTCTACTTTATCATATCATACTTACTCATGCATACATTTAGAATTCCTTCAAATTTCATTTACGCCAATGAGTCTCTACCCATGACTTATTGTCTGATCTACCCCTTTCTATTCACAGCCTTTAAATAATTTTCACAACCACCATAACTATCCATTCTGAGATCCTTTCCTATTTTGAACAAATAATAATAATAGACAGACACTTCCTCCACGAACTACCATACACTTTAAAATTTTTGCTGCAATATTAGCCGATCACCATAAAAGAGCAACCCACCCCTCAGTCAAAGGTTATACAACTCAAACCACTTATTAATGCAAAAGTCAACTTCACCCTGACTTCTAACCTCATGACTTCCATATAAATAACTTCGGGACCATCTTACTACTAATAGGTCATGACACTTTAACAAATACTACTACTTGGGTGGAAATATTGTTTCAATATTTTGCTACATCTGATTACCCTTAAGCATGACATCTGCAACAAGAATTTTGAAAGGGACTGAATACACTTCATACCTCATGCGCAAATGCATGATTAATGTAGATAGGGGTATAAGATTAAATCAATACAAGTTAAGGCACTTATGTACTCCTCTCAAGTCCTTATGGAATTTTATAATCTTCTATGACTCAATTAGAAGGGACCACATCATTTAGACTCTAAGATTCTGTACTTGAATCACCTCCACAATGAGACATAGATAATTAAATCAGAGTAAAGAAGAAATTTGGACAACTTCCATATAGACAACACAATGGCACAATCTAGAGTATGAAAGAATGGAAAATATCTCCTAAATGCCTCGTAGCTTTCTCCTTATAAGTGTGGTGCGATCCACACCCATAAAAAGAGCTCTACTCGATACGACTTCGTAGACACCTTGGGATCCTGAACCATGCTATGATACCAAGTTTTTCATGTCCCAAACCAAGGCCCTGTCTACAATGAGTATCCTGAACCATGAAGGCCCGAGAGATCCCTTAACTTGTAATCAGAAGCATAACCTATCTGTTATCAAATTACGAAAATAAATTGGAAACAAGGTAGTTCAATTATTTTAACTTAATCAATGCGGAGCATAAGTTCATCGAAAATCCAAAACTATCTATAACACATTTACAAAGTCTCTACTGAACTAATAATAACAATCTATCTAAAATCGGGACAAGGCCTCCGATCGGACCATAAACTAAAAACAAATGAAATAAATACATGGAAAAAGGCCTTCCAAAATAAGGGAGGATCACCAACTCCAAATATCTAAAAATGATCTACTGATTAGCGGGACCGCAGGATAGGACCTCAGAACCTGAAATGGGGGTCAATACACAATGTACTAGTACGTAGAACAATCCAAAAACAAAATATATTTTTATACAACATAGGGGAGAGCATTTCATAAAAGCATGTCAGCATAAAACTTTTGAAAAAACATGGGCATAATTTACTGAACTTCAAAACATCTTCTTAAAATCGTGATTCAACTCTGTATTTCTCTGCTGAGTTATACGGTACACCCTACAATCTGTAATTCCATGGGCTATAGGGGATCCGCTCTTGATTAGGAGGCCAAGATCCCAACCCAAGTTTGCTACAAGGGCTGGAATCTCTGCATCTCTACTACGCCATAAGACCGTCGCCAGGGTACAATCCCCTATTTTAGGGCAACATAAAACCTGTGTCTGCAAATCACGGTAGGCAATGAGTTATCTAAAATCGATCCTTCTTTGAGTGACCATTTAACTCTATTTAAGCCCCATTTCAGACTCTTAAAATCATGTTTTCTTCTTGTAAACCAATTCTCTCTATTCTGTTTAGGGCACATCATAATAGGGTATCGTTATGCCTAGACTTGCAAGTCCTTCATTTCATAATACAACATCTTTACTGCCCTTCTTATTTCAAAGCGTGTTATTGACCACCCAAAAGATTTAAAAATCAGATGAGAGTTCATACTTCAAAAACACACGAAAACAAAATACTTTCTCTCTTTAATATTTTATCTACGATGGTCATATATTTTATCAATTTCATGCACCTCTCTATTGGAAACATGAACATTTATAAATCAAGGAAAACACAATCTCATTTAATCATAAAAACAATACAATTTATACATGATAGTAAACCTTCAAACTCAAGCCTTTAGCTATCCGTATAATCAACCCACAACATGTAAAAATAGTGGGTTCAATAATAAGAGAGGGAATTACATGAATCATGCTATCATTTAACTTCTCAAACTTAATATCACATGAACACATAAAACATTTTGAATCTAGGGTAGAACACCACAATTTCTATAAGACTTCATCATAAAATATGATTTTCAATGCATGTTCATCAATTCTTTCGAAACCCTTTTCGTATGCATAAATATATAATCTTTAAAGATTGTTTAAAATAGTAAATCTGTGCCCATGAGGTTTAGGATAGTCCCATGTACCTTTAATGACGAAGAACTCGTGAAGAAATTATCTCTTGAAGCTTGCAGGTCCAAACCCTAGGTTGTTTTTCTCTCCTTGTGCTTAAGGATGATGAACTAGGGATTTGTGAGTGTTTAAGCGTGAATAATGAACCTAATTTCATCTATATATGTTTAGGGATGGTTATAGAACGTGAAAATACTTTGTTGCCCTTAAAATAACATAAAAATAGAGAACTTTTAGTATATACAATGACCCGGCGATGCCCTGCAGATCGCCCAAGACAAGTTGGGCATTGCATGGCCAATAACCCATCCCTTAAGTGGGCATTGCATGGCCAATCGCACACCCTTTCCAGTGGCCCTCTGCGATTTTTCAGGCGACGCATGACCTTTTGCATAGGCATAACTTTTTGCTCGGGTATCGGATTAAGGCAAAATTGGTATCGTTAGAAAGCAAATTCGATTATATACAACTTGGTTTGTCTTAAGCTAAAAAATTCTATGTACATCAAAAGCTTTACATATTCAAAGTATATCCTTGTAGAGGCAAATAAAAAACTTTGTACGAATCCAAGTCTCTTAGCTCAACTTTGTTCTAAGTGATTCCTATGAACATTTTTCACCTTGAAAGTACTTAACATACTAGGATAAAGATCATGACGCATGAATTCAAAAGTATATCATGGGATTATAGTTTTCACACATACAAATAATGTTTCAAAATCTAGTCCAAAAGTGCGGGGTGTTACAGTCTCATTCATTGGAAAATTTCTCGAGAATAGTTCACTTTAGGGTAGTTTTGGCACCACATTTGGGATCATGGGATATGAAGGGTATGTAAACTTACTAAATAAGGGAAGACGTGAACTCGAGTTGGGATTAAACCTCATTGAATATAGTAGGGCTGCATCTAAGTTGATTTTAGATATAGGCATGTATGAACGAGTTGAAGAAAAGACCTCTGGGAAATCTCTTGGGGAAGCATAAGTAAGCCTATTACTTTGAGTAACATAATTTGATCGACACCCCATATAAGGACTTGCAGAGATATCATAGGTGAAAGGTGTAGAATAATAGTTTATCGAACTGAATCTCGAGAGTAATACCGGGTAACTGGCAGATGTAGTTGCTTCAAGTTGAAAATCTGTTGGTTGTCGAAAAAGTGCAGGGTACTCGACAGAAGTCCTTGATCTATCTCCAATTTTAGTGGTAGAAATAGAGTACTCCATACTTTGATTGAGGATCCAACTATTGTTGGCGGTCAGTTATTGATCTGTTTAGTTAGTGGAAGTTTAGCTTATTCAAGTTCCCCAAGGACAGAACCTATACCAATCGAAGTGCTCTGAGTCACCAAGGCAAGTTCATAACCTGTTTGAAGAACTTGTCCAGCTTACGAATTGCTACCACCAAAAGATGAGGTAATATGTACTTGAGGGTGCATGGGGGAACGAGTAACAGAAACAGAGCATTGGTGGCCATAAGTAGATGTTTGGCCGTGATTTTCCAAATAGCTTCCATTAGACATCTGGCGTGAAACCTTTAATGCTGGGGAATCTAATTCAACAGTTTTGTTGTCCACATTAATATTGCATGATATTGCACACCACTTTTTTGAGATGAGTATAGTTTTGAGATGCCTTCAAGTCATATCATTCTTCAGTCAAATCTTTTAAAAAATAAAAAATATTCAACTGCAAATGATATCATTTTAGCTGATTAAACTTGAAATGCAAATGTTTACAAGTAGATATTCTCATTTTCCGAAAAAAGTAAAGATTAATAATTATTTATCTAGTTTGAAAGATCTTGCAAGTCATTCCAAGATAGAAGAGGATAATGAATTGGATGAAAAATCATCAATGATTATTGCAAATGTTGTTAAGGATAATGCTCCAAAGAATAAGAAGATAAAGAACTTTTTAGACAAGGGAAAGAGCAAAACAAGAAAATGTTCAAGGTCAAGTGCTACAGTTGTAGTGATATTGGCCACAAAGCTCTAAATAGTTAAGTTCTGAATAAGAACAAAAAAAAAATCAGATAAACATGTTGGAAATAACTAGAAAGATTTAAAATTTTTTGTGCTATAATCACTGAAAGTGGTCTAGTTGGATATCCAAATAAATGGTGGTTTGATTCAGGAGGCACCAGACATATTTTTATGGATAAATAAATTTTTGCTTCTTATGATACCGTCGGTCCCAAGGAAGTGATTTTTATTGAAAAATAATGCAACAACCTAGGTTGAAGAAAGTGGAAAGATATTCCTAAAAATGACATCCGACAAGGTGTTGACTCCCAAAAATATTCTTCATATTCCTATTATTAGAAAGAACTTAGTGTCGAAAATGCTTCTCGTTAAAAATGGGTTTAAATATATATTTCTTTTGGAGAAGTCTTAATAAGGAAGAATGAAATGTATGCAGGGAAGGGCTACCTCAATGAGGGTCTTTTCAAATTAGATGTAATGGTTGTTGAAATGAAGAAAGTTGAGGCTTCTTCTTACTTGCTAGAGTCAAATAATGATTTGTGTCATAGAAGTTTAGGACATGTCAGTTATAAAACCTTGTGAAAAAATAATTAGTTTGAAAGCGTTGCCTAGCTTTGAATGCAATAAATTAAAATATTATATGTGTGGAATCTAAGTATGCTAAGCATTCATATAAGTATGTAGAAAGGAATTTCAATTTCTTAGACTTAATCCACGCCTACATTAGTGATATAAAGTCAACACCATCTCGTGGTGAAAAAAGTATTTCGTAATTTTTATTGATGATTGTACAAGATATTGTTTATTTATTTGCTAAATGGTAAGAATGAAGCAATAGACGCATTTAAGCAATATAAAACTGAAGTTGAAAATCAGTTGGATAAAAAATTTTAATAATAAGAAGTGATAGGAGTGGAGAGTATGAATACTCTTTTACGGAGATATATTTGTGAAATAAAATTATTCACCAAATTACTGTTCCGTATTCACCCCAATAGAATGAAATTACGAAGAAAAAAATATGAACGTTGAAGGAAATGATGAGTGTCTTACTCTAAGTTTAGTTTTACCAAAAAATTTGTAGGAGGAAACCATCCTTATAGCAAATCAAATACTCAATAGAGTGTCCATAGTAAGATACAATCCATTCCATATGAAAAATGGAAAGGAAGAAAACTCAACTTGAAATATTTCAAAGTGTGAGGGTGTCTAGTCAAAGTCTAAGTTCCTATAACTAAAAGAAAAAAAAAAAAAGACCAAATATTGTGGACTGAATTTTCATCAGATATGCTAAAAACAGTAAAGCACATTAATCTTTGGTTCATAAATTTGAGCATCCAGATATTCATGAAAATACGATAATTGAATCAGATAATGTTGAGTTCTATAAATAAATTTATCTTTGTAAAATTGGATATGCATTATCTAGTGGAGGGTCTAAACGACCTCGAGGTAAACCAAAGGAGAATGTACTTAATGATGAGAATCCAGGGCGTAGTACACATCAAAGAATGTCTAACTTCTTTGGATCAGATTTTGTAACATTTCTTGTTGAAAATGAGTCTCATACGTTGAAAGAAGTGATGTCGTCTTCGTACTTCTCCTTTTAGAAAGAGGTTGTTGATAGCTAATTAATTGTTATTCAGTATATGTTGCATTCTTAAAATAATTAAGAATTCATTTAATTTGATACTTGAGCGTTGAAATTGATTTTCTGAAACAAAAAAGAGCGTTGATAAAAAAAGGAAGAAAATAACAATTTATTATTAAAATGTTTGAATGCATCATTCAAAGTGTGACATAGTGTTTAATAATGTTTACCTATTATTTGTGTTATATGGGTTAATTTATACCAAAAAATATGGAGAAGTAGATGTTTTTTAAGAAAATAAATAAAAATTAAAATCTATCTTTTGTTCTATTTATATTAGTGATAGTAACTTCCAAATGACGGGTTGGAATCATGTGAATGTGAAATAAGTAGTTATTAGCTGTATATATATACTATTTAGTACTTAATGGGGTTCTACTCCGGACGATATTATTCATAAGAGAAAATTTGGAACGGAGCAAAAGTGAAATAGCTCCTACTAATATAAAACTCTCCATCTCTCTCTTTTTTCTAAAAAATGATGAATGCTCAAAATTAGTTTTTGGTATGTCATTTACTCTAGCAATTAATTCATTAATTCTTTCAAGTTTTTACTATTTTTTAATAGAAACTTCTGCTTGTAAATTGCATTTAATTTCTAGATTTTTGTTACTTCAAGAATGTTAATACTATAAATGTATTTTTAATTTGCAGAGGACATACCAACTTCCGTGGTTCTATTTTTATTACGTTTAAATCTTTTTCAAGTCTACTCGGTAATTTTAGATCTTACTACAGCTAAACTGTTTTATAGAATGAAAAAGAAAATTAATTTGAGTTGTATTTCATGGAACAAAAATGTATTCAGATTTTCTTGTTATGCCTTGATTTTCTTGATTTTCACACACCAAAAAAAAAAATGCGCATGCACATTAACACGCACAAAATATATTTTTTCTTTTTTAGGAGCTAAATAACATAAGTTCATTGTTGACAATGAGGTTTTATCAAGATTAAAGAGCATATTTGCTATGGTCTATTTAGAAATGAATTAAAAGTCAATTTTAGTAACTAATTCATGTTTTATTTATATATGTTTTCAATATTTAACCCTATAAAACTTTAACTTGTCACTGTTTAGTCATCTGCATCTAGATCTATTAAATAAATTTTTGTATCACTCTCTATATATAATGTTTTGATGACCAAATCTTTAAAGTGACTTCAATTTAGTGATTTTGTCATTTAATATTTTTTTTTAATTTTAAGAATTCATCTCAGTAGTTTCGGTGATTGGTACTTGAACTTACACTATTGATGGTTAAAATCTGATTTTGCACCTTGTAATCTCCTCCGCCCCCAACTCAATTTTGTACAGTTAAACAAACTCGTTTCCCAAGTGAATCTTTTATTCTTTTTCACATAGATCGAACTTTAGGGGGTGTATGGTATAAACAAAATATTTTTTACTTTTTCATGTTTGGTCACCCAACTAAATTCAGAAAACACTTTTTCTAGAAAAATTATTTTTTAAAAAAATGAGGATAATGATTCCAATAGGAGAAAACAAATTCATAAGTGTCATTTCACGCTAATTGTCCCTTATCCACCATCCAGCAACCCCACCCCTATAGCTTCCATCTCCACCATCCCACACACCTAATGCTCCACCCTCTACCCCTTCATGTTTTGCGTACCAAACACAAGAAAAACACTTTCCATGGTATCACACACACCCTTGCAAGTCGGTATTTTTTTGTCTTCTTGTTGCATTTTTATTGTGTCACCTTTCAATATCATAACTCTAAACTTGTATATTTGAATTTCTTTGACATATCCTAGATTGAATTATCATATAACTTCATGAAAAATTCAGAAGTTATAAATCAATACACAAATGTTAATGGGAATTTGGGAAACAACGAATTTTTGGATGCCTTTAAGGTAGGACCCCGTTTAGCACTTGAGAAAGAAGTTGTTGCAGCAAGGGCAATCTTGTTGAGAAATAGGGCTTCTACAAGCTTGGCCGTCCATGGTTTCATTAGCTCCATCCAACCATGTGTTTTGGGTAGCACCAAACCATTACCAACATCAAGTGCAGCTCCATTTGCGAATTTTCATAAGCATGGCTTTGCCTTCTACCTTGCACTTGAAGAGATTGAACAATCCGAGTACTACACTGGTGTAGAGATCCGTTATCCAAGATACCAAGTTATTCATAAGTACGTATGTCAAACCTCTCTATATGCTTTGATACTACGTTAAGTCATTTATATAGCAAAAGAATTAATTATGTTTAGAATAGGTATATATGAATTGTGAGTTGGAATTTTGTGGATATTCATATCTTTTTCAAGTCAACTTGATAATTTTAGATCTTTCTAGCTACAGCTATAATTGTTTTATAGAAAGAAAAAAAGAATATTAACTTTGAGTTGCATTTCATGGAATAAAAATGTATCCAGATTTTCTTGTTATGCCTTGATTTGCTTGTTTTCCACACACACCAAAAAAAAAAAAATATGTACACACACATTAACGAGCCCAAAAAAATGTTTTACTTTTTTAGGAGCTAATTAACAAAAGTTCATCATTGACAACGAGGTTTTATCAAAATTAAAGATCTTATTGGCTATGGACTATTTAGCAATGAATTAAAAGCCAATTTTAGTAACTAATTCATGTTTTCTTTATATATGTTTTCAAGATTCAACCCTAGTGAATTTTAACTTGTCATTGTTTAGTCATCTGCATCTAGATCCATTAATTAAATTTGTGTGTCACTCTCTATATGAACATTTTGATAAGCAAATATTTTGTGCTTGATTAAAGTAACTTTAATTTTTGTGATTTGTGTAATCTTAGTAATTTAGGTGGTTGGTACTTGAACTTACAGTATTCCTAGTGAAAGTTCTATTCTACAGTGTAATCTCCTCCACCCCTAACTTCTTTTATATAAAAAAGTAAGTCAATTTTGCACACTAAAACAAACTCATTTCCCAGGTTAATCTTTTATTTTTTTTCATATAGATCAAACTTTAGGAGATGTGTGGTATAGACAAAAATATTTTCAATTTTTTCATGTTTGGTCACTCAATAAAATTCAGAAAACATTTTTTATAGATTTTTTTTAAATTGTGAGGATAATGATTTCGGTAGGAAAAAACAAATCCAGAAGTGACATTTCATGTTGATTGTACTTTGTCTATCCTCCAACACCCTCACCACCTATAGCTCCCATCCCCACCATCCCACACACCTTACCCTCCACCCTTTACCCCGTTGTGTTTTGTGTACCAAACGCAAGAAAAACACTTTATTTAGAAAAATATTTTTCATGGTATGAGACACACCCTTGCAAGTCGTGTTTTCTTATCTTCTAGTTGCATTTTTCTGTGTCACTTTTCTTTATCATGATCCTAAACTTGTATATATGAATTTCTTTGACAGATCCAACATTAAATTGTCAAATAACTTCATAAAAAATTTAGATAAGCAAAAGTCAGAAGTTATAAATCAATACATAGATGCTAAAGTGAATGTGGGGAATAAAGAATTTTTAGATGCCTTTAAGGTAAGGCCCCGTGTAGCACTTGAAAAAGAAGCTGCTGCAGCAAGTGCAATGTTGTTGAGAAATAGGGCTTTTACAAGCTTGGCCAAACATGGTTTCATTAGCTTCATCCAACCATGTGTTTTAGCTTGCACCAAACCGTTATCAATATCAAGTGCAGCTTCATTTGCTAAGTGTCGTAAGCATGGATTTGCCTCCTACCTTGCAATTGAAGAGATTGAACAATCCGAGTACTACACTCGTGTAGAGATCCGTTATCCAAGATACCAAGTTATTCACAAGTATGTATGTCAAACGTCTTTATATGCTTTGATACTATGTTTAAGTCATTTATATAGAAAAAGAATTAATTATGTTTTGAATAGGTATATGGATTGTGAGTGAAAATTTCATGAGCATACGAGTCACCATAATAATATTCTTCAGAGAGCAGAATAGGAAAGTTTCATCCTTTAGATTCCTGAGTTTATTCGTGGAATAATGTTATCTTTTGTTATGTTTATGTTAATTAGCGGCTTTCTGTCAAGCTATGTATGTAATAGTTAAGTAGAGCAGCTATCTAGCCAGCACAAAAAGGTCATTGCATGTCTTTTTGCAGTTGATCAATGTTTATCTTTTAATTTTCATTCCAGCTTAGTTGGTATGAAATCTTGATTTCTTATGTTCATCAGTACTTATTTTGTGTAAATCATTTCAATAAATGCACGTTGGTAGTTGATCGGCGTGGAGTGTCGTGCGGGAGCTAGCAAAGTAACTAAACTTTAAACAATTATAAATTAGAAATAAAGAAAAATATACCAAAAAGGAGGAAATCTTATAACGCGATCTGGTCAAATTGACCTAAATCACATGGGAGGAGATAACAATGTGTTGATATTTTTTTAAAATATAGAAGAGAATAAATTTTACCCCTACTTAAAATATCATAGCAAACCTAATAAAAATGACACCAAAAGAGATCTTCTTCCCCAAATTAATCCTTTTCTTTTTCAATTTCAGCATAATATATATATATATATAT